>NC_090646.1:561482412-561782412 GCF_040937935.1 Hyperolius riggenbachi
TTCTGCCGCGCAGCAATATGCTGCTGGTTCGCCTGGTCCTTCTAGTGCACACAGATTGAGAACTACGCGCGTGCCAGGCGACAGGACCTTTATGCTAGCAGAAGGGGAGTCAGCTGATCATGCCGATCAGCTGATCCCAGCTATGCTCCGGATTGGCTGAGTGACTGGGGCGGCGCTGTGGAGCGCTCTGGGTATATATAGGACTTGCCTGTCAGTTGCAAGTTGTCTGCTGTTGCGAATGCTTACATGTGAGCGCTCAGACCCTAGTCAGATCTTACAGTGTGTTAGAACCAGCCAGAGCTGGGAATTCACACTTAGTCAGATTCCGTTGATAGCCTCAAAAGTATTATTGTATTGTGTATGTATTAGACTAGTTTCCAGGTGTTGAGACCAAGGACCTCACACCTAAGACTAAGAGATTGCTACTGTTTATCTATTAGACTAGTTCCCAGGTGTTGAGACCAAGGACCTCACCCCAAGGACCTAAGACTAGGATTGAGATATATACAGTTACCTGTTATGATCTCTGTCTTTCCTGACCACTCTCCTGCTTACTGATTCGGTACCTTTGCCTATCTGATAACCTGTTGCCAACCTTGCCTGTACCCGGATACCGAATCAGTCTTTCGTCTCTGTACTTTATCTGTCCGTGTGTTGCCGACCTGGCTTGTCTAACCTTTCTTGCTGTCACTCATTCCTTGGGTGATCAGCCTTACTGTACTATCCGTGACACTTGCTCTCCAGGTGTTCATTAGCTGCAAGGGTCACCTGCTCCTCAGAAAGACCATCTTGCAGTTCAGTCAGTAGTCTCTACCCCTCAGGAGTCCACTGGCTGCAGTACAGTCTGATTCCCTGCTCGTCAGGGAATCCTTGGCTGCAGTACAGTCTGTATCTCCTCCACTTACGGAGATCATCTTCAGCACAGTCAGTGGCAACCTGCCCCTCAGGGGTCCACTGGCTGCAGTGCAGTCTGATTCCCTGCTCTTCAGGGAATCCTTGGCTGCAGCCCGATCACATCTCTCACTTCACCAGTTACCACTCTTGCAGCCCAGTCAGTGGTCCCTGCCCCTCAGGTGTCCACTGGCTGCAGTACCATCTGATTCCCTGCTCGTCAGGGAATCCTCGGCTGCAGTACAGTCTGTATCTCCTCCACTTACGGAGATCATCTTCAGCACAGTCAGTGGCAACCTGCCCCTCAGGGTCCACTGGCTGCAGTGCAGTCTGATTCCCTGCTCTTCAGGGAATCCTTGGCTGCAGTAGTGTCTGTATCTCCCGCTCCTCGGGAGATAACCTCTCTGATTACTGTTGCACCAAACACTTTATCACATTGGGTGTCCTGTGTCTAGCTATACTAGTATTATTGGTGATTCTGCAGATCACCATATAATCAGGTATAGCATCTGTATTATTGGTGAGAGTGGACATTCTGCAGGAGTGGCTTTCCTGCAAAGGATGCCCCTTTCCCTATTCGGTCCACAGTGTATGGCAAGCACCGATGGGAGAAGTATTCTCAGACGTGCTCTGACTCCAAAGATCCGTGCACATCAGATCCCTTGATAAGTAGAAGTCCAAAGTGAGTCAGCACCGTCTTCAATATAAATAAGCTCTTTTATTGATTAAAAAGCATGATGCCAAGCACCTTCCGGCGACAGCTCCGCTGTTTCAGGTGTCTAGCCCTTTATCAAGCCAAGAAGCATAGTCATCACGTTATAACACATCACATCACAGTTTAAATAGTATAACTCTAGCTGAGCAACCAATCAGCTTACCCCTTGCCAGCCAATCAGAGAGAGGCAGAGACTAGCGGACCTAATGGGGAACTAATCCCTTAAAGTGGACCCAAACTAAAAATACAAGATTTCAGAAATAAAATCTATTTTCTAAATTATAATAATAAATAGCAGCCTTTTTTTCAGCTGCATGATGACAAATATAAAATATTTTACATTTATTGGAGAAACCCCTCCCTTCCTTTCATATTGCCGGCAAATAATCCGGCAAACTGGTGGAGTAGATGGTGTCCAGCAAAGGAGGAATTGCTAATGGCTGCCACCTGTATAACCCTAGTTATGCAAAGAGGAGCGTGAAAAGCATGCACTGAAATGCTCATAGGCTTGAAGGAGTGTTTATTTATCTTTGTAAGTGTCAGAGTGGTGCAACTACATATTTTGAATTAAAAAAAGGTTTGGTTCCGCTTTAACATGCGAAGTGTGGAGCGCAACTCCTCCCCCAGAATTACCATAGACAAACCCACCTCGTGTGTGGAAACAAACTGCCGCTATGCGGACATCCAACCGAGATCATCTGGACCCAGATCCCCTCCCTCCGTGACGTATACCACGTCATCAATCACATGGTACACACCACGTGTGCTAGTAAGACCAATAGCACAAGCGCAATCGCGCAGTGCGGTATCCAAGACAACCGAGCGCATCACTAAGCTGCACCGGGCACACAGCCCACCCTATCATGTGACACCTTAGCAGTAAACCTAGTAACCTAGCAACCGCAGCACAACACTGCGCTGCGTGTATGTAATAAGGGGATCATGTATCCAAAGACCACGAGTGCACATCAACACAGCGGCCACACATAAAATAACACTGGGCAATTGAAACATACCAGTCTCCACCTGTCTCTTCATCGCTGGTCAGAGTAACCTGTAACATCAAGCATAAAATAGCACAAGATTAAACAGCAACCAATATACACCAAAGCTAACACAGTACAGATTCATATACAGCCTGATAACTCATATTCTTTGTTCATCCCACCTTGTCCAAAGGTATCCAACTCCCTTATCCACATTGCCTCCTTTTTCAGCAATGTTTTATGACGGTCCCCCCTTCTCACACTAAATGGAACCTAAATTAATGTCCAGCACTGCGTAATATGTTGGCGCTTTATAAATACAATAAATAATAATAATAATAATAATAACATGATCAATTACTTGGACTCTAAGTTGAGAAACTGCATGTCTATGCTCCTTAACGTGACATGCCACTGCATGATCTGAACGCTCACCTCTGATGGCAGACTTGTGTGATGAAATCCGATCACGTAAGGGCTGTGTAATTTTGCCCACGCAACCTAGGCCACATGGGCATTTTAATAAATACACAACAAATACCGAATCACAGCTAAAAAACCCTTTGATGTAAAAAATTGCACCACTAGAGCGATGAACAAAAATATCACCTTTTGTCACACTGCCACACATATGGCAGGATGCCTACATTCCCTATTATAATGCTTGTCATCAATATCAGGGGGACAAAGGGAAGGGGGGGACAGAGAGCAGTGCAGAGAGGACGCAGAGACCTGTCACTGAGCAAGGAACATGCCTTTGTGTCCATTTGTAGAATAGTATTGGACTCGTACACTTTAAGCCACCAGGAAACAAGAGAATACACTGAATCATTTTGAGAGTACGTTTTCACCTACTTTTTGATATCTATTCAATTGTAAAGTGCTGAAAAGTTATTTTAAACAGAACATTAAAAAAAATCACCTAGGAGAAAACTTAGGGAAAGAAGTGAATTCCATATGGGCCTCTGTCTGTTATTTTGTGCTTTATCTGTATTTTGTGTGTTTTCATTCATAAAAGTGGTTTGCTTATAAATAAAAATCGGCCCTCATGTTACATGGAAGTGGTAAAATTAGTCAATCAAAATTGGATGTGTGCACAAGGTTTTAGGCCTACTGCTTACCAGACACCAGGGGCTTGATTCACAAAGCGGTGCTAACCTACTTAGCTTGTCTAAAGTCTTTAGACGTGCTAACCAGGGTGCTAAGTAGGTTAGCACCGGATTTCTCAATCAGATCGCGCGCTAAGTACCATTTTGCGCGCGCAAAGTCCTATGCGCGTGCTAAGTCCCATAGGCTTTAATGGGCACTTCGCGCATAGCGCCCTGGCTCTGTGCAGTGCGCGTGCAATGCATTTCACGCGCAAATTAGCGCGCGAAAATCTCTTTTAGACGTGCTAAGGGGCTTTTCACAGGCGTGCTAACAGTTAGCACCGCTTTGTGAATCAAGCCCCAAATGTCATAACAAGCAGCTGAGACTGTTTCAAGCAAGCAGGAAGTGTTGTGCATGTTGTGGGCAGTTACTAATGCATGGACCAGTTTGCAGAATCCCGGTGGTCTGCTAAGCATGTAGGAGCTTCGGCTCAGAGTAAATGAGAATCAGTGCACAGGACCGTGACCTAAAACGTATGGAGTGCGGGACCCAATGCAGAGTCCTCTCAGTATCCAATAGAAGAGAAAAAGCAGGCCTGCACATCCAATGCAAATACTATTTATTTCATCATTAAAAAAAAAACAGTCAGGCACAGTACCGTTATGCTGGAGAGGTGTACAAGTCAGTGGGGGATCAGTCTACAGCTGTTTCACGCCAATAGTGTGTGGCGCATCATCGGGACATCTGAGTACATGCAAATCCCTCTCTTAAATACATGGTGATAACTTAATTAACAATTAAGGTAATTACCTACTTATTTGCAATAAAGGCTGCAGGTGGCTGTCCTCCAATCCCCATTTTTTATTATGCCTGATGAGCCAATAGCGTGGTGAGCAGTTACCAGAATGTCCCTCCTTCATATTTGAAGAGAACAGCATAAGCCATCTACATCCGCCCATTGAAGCGCACACCGTGCGGAATCAAATCCATGCGATCACTTGCCCGCTTCTGCCTCATGGAACGCACGTTGGACATTGCTGATCCTATGAGGCCATCCGGTCGCATACTACTAGTCGTCACGTCACTGCCAGTCTCCGCTGGAGATGACATCAAAGCCGGAAATGTTTCCGCATGGGGAGAAAGGGGGTCCCGTCATCACAGCCATGAGTGTCACCGTATGCTAATCGGCAGGAAGTGACCTCATTGACTGTGTACGCAAAGCTCACCAGGCTAATGCTGCATCCATAGTGTGGAGGGCAAAGATACAAGGGGTAGTAATCGTATTGGAATAGCCAAACACTGTATAGAACAACAACTATATTCCATAAAGCTTAATTCCAAGACCCAAATAGACTATCAGTATATTATATTGGCTGGTAAGTTTATACACTCACCACCCAGGACACAGTTCAAACCCTCGATCAGTAGGACAGTTCACTGCACCTAAGGCGAACCAAGAGAAAAAGAGAAAGATGTCACCATAACATTAAGGTAGAAAAATTAAGATAGGACCATACACGAATTACATAAAAAGCATAACAGAGGGGAAATAATGCATTATAAAAGACAAGTTAATATGCACTCCCTTAGTTTACAGAAACAATGATAAATTATTCTTTTCATTCAGACCAAAAGGCCCAGTCGCATCAAAAAAGGAAATCCAATAGGATTCCCTCTGTAACAATTTTTTTATGCCAATCCCCCCTCGTCTATCCCTGGTAACTATTTCTTACCCAAAAAAGCGTAACAGGGTGACATCGCCATTGTGTGCTGAACGAAAGTGCTCAGGGCTCCCTATACTATTATGAACAGATCTGCAGTGATCTTGATATCGATCCTTTAAAGGTCTAGTGGTCTCACCCACATAAATTCTGTCACAAGGGCAGGTTAGGGCATAGACCAAGCCTTTAGATTGGCAATTAATAAATTGCCTAAACCTGCAGATTTTTCCATGTCTGGCAAAGGAGCTCCCCCTGGTAATAAAATTGCAACATGAGCATCGTTCGCAACGGTAATTATCCACTGGGCGATTGTCACCAACCAGGTTTGGATCTGGGGGCTGACGAATTCGCTACAGGTAAGTTTGTCCTTTTAAATTGGGACTACGTTTGTAAGAAACACAGGGTGGCAGTTCACTTCGTTTTCTCAACGTTTTATCCTGCTGAATAATCCACCAATTCTTGTTAATAGAGGATTTTATATGTTTATACATGGGAGAATAAGTAAAATGCATGTAAAAAAACGTTCTTGAGAAGTGTGTTGAAAAGGTGATAGTAATTGACCCCTATCTTTCTTGGCAGCTTTCAAAAATGCCTCTTGGATCACTGTCTGGCTATACCCTGTCTTCAAAAATCTCTCTCTCAGCTCTTCCGATTGAGATATAAAGTCTTCCCAAGTGCTGGCAGTACGCCTAGTTTTAAGAAATTGGCTGTAGGGTAGGCTCTTTATAGTACTCAGGGGATGATAGCTTGTGGCATGCAATAATGAGTTGACCGCCGTCTCCTTCCTATAAGTTTTTGTAAGGATAGAGCCCTCCCGAACAAAGATGTTCAGGTCAAGGAATTCCAAGCTCTGATCACCCCAATGATGTGTAAAAGACATATTCACATCATTGTGGTTGATGTAAGCCAGGAACTCCTCGAATTCAAAGCGGTCACCTGACCAAATTACCAAAATATCATCGATGCAACAGATCCAGAGTTTTATCCGGTACAGGAACCCGTTCCTCGGGGAATAGATGTAATTAGCTTCCCAATGGCCCATAAAGAGGCCGGCATACGTAGGGGCCACAGGGGTCCCCATAGCAGTGCCAACCTCCTGATGGAGCTTCGGCTAAATGTTTTCAAATAATGCTGCAAACTATCACTTCAGTACAAGACAGGCTCTCAGTGGCATATCCTTATTACAACTGAACTGAAAATTGTGCTTTAATAGCAAAAAAATATATACCGGTATATAAAAAAAAAAGCTAGCATTTAAAGACTGGAAAGGGAATGAGTTTTAGCATTATTCCAGTAGACCGCAGTAGTCAGAGGCAGGCCATGCATATATTACCATAAGATTGGAATCAGTGCTTCCTAGATGAATTTTTATTTACTACTGGAATGCTTACATTTCAGGTACAGTTTCTGCTAATAGTCTGCCCAGCCTTGTGCCTTTATTTTAAATGGCACGGCATAACTCAAACAAGACCATTTGATTTACTTTATGTAGAGTGGTGGCACAAAGCCACGCAGATTTCCCTGATAGGAAACAGTACTAGGGCAGTCATATAACTAACACAGCCATGCACGGAATGCCAAGATTTCTAATCTAATTCCAGCCTGCTGCTGATGGACAATATGATAACTTCTGACTACAGGTATAGCAAAAACACAGCTTTGTTCTGAAGTCAAGGAGCTTAACAAGACACAGAGTTCTCCTGCTACATTAACAGCTATTCCAAGTTTGTATTCACTTTCAAATTCTAAAGAAAAAAGCAGCGCAATTGGCTTGTTAGTGTGGCATAAGCTGTGGCCAGGAGCTATGGGCCCCAGTGCACGTTTTACACTCTATATGTCATGATATAGAATACCAAAATCTGCCAAATACGATCACAGTGTCAGAGAGATGTAAGAAACAGGAGGGGAAGAGATACAGGGCCAGATTTACCATAAGGCACTGTAGGCACGTGCCTACAGGCGCCGGATGGTGGAAAGGTGGCTCACTCCCCTCCCCTAGTACCTCCTTCCCTCCTTCCCTATGCAGAGTTCCAAGCAGAGTGTAAATTAGAGGTTACTCACCCAGCTCTCAGCATGTCAGTAATGAGTTCTCCCTTCAGTTTGGGGCACCACTAGCTACTTAATACTGAGGGTACTTATGGCTACCTAATGCTAAAGGACACTTGTAGCTACCTGTGATGGGTAAGGTAAGTAAGGGCCTATTTACAGTACACACAGATTCTGGATGCAGAAAACTTACTCCAATGAATGCCTATGGGAAATCTGCATCAGAGAAATTGCGTTTAGTGTAAACAGGCCCATAGACATTCATTGGAGTCAGTTTTTCTTTATCCAGAATTTGCGTGTAGTGAAAACAGGCGCTAAGGGAAAGGTGACAGCTGGGACAGCAAGTGCACTTGTGGTGCAGTTTGGTGGTGTTTGTAGGTTCATGGAGGGCAAAGTCTAGGATTTAAGAACATCCGTGCCTATAGGCTCCTGTGATGTAAATCTGGGCCTGAAGAGATAATAATTACTACTATTCAAAGCACATAATGAGGTGATCAATACCAGCAGAGCACTAATAGAGCGCTAATACAGCCATTGAAGGAGGGGCCATCAAACAATATTTGTAAAGCGCTTTTCTCCCCTAGAACTCAAAGCATATAGGCATGGCTCAGGCCAGTAATTGTTGAAAATTGTAGTATAGATTAAAATTTCTACATTAGTCTGCAAATGACAGTTTGGATTTGAATACACCAGGGATGGCGCTGTCTTTACTGGGTGTAGTAGGGATTTCCAAAGGGTAGCGGCAGGTGACTAAAAGGTTTTGAGGTGCACTCTGGTTGTGAGAAGTGTGGTGCAGTTTCAGCAAGTCCTTCATGTATCCAGGGCCCAAATTAAAGGATTTGAATGTCAGCAGTCCAATCTTGAAGAGTATTCTCCATTTTACTTTAACCAGTAGTCAGTGCAGTGAGCGAAGAATCGGTGTAATGTGACAGTGTCGAGGTTGGTTTATTAACCACCTAAGAGCAGCGTTCTGTACAAGTTGCATGCGGTAAAGATCCTTATTTGGAACGCCTGTATAGGGAGCATTGCAGTAGTCCAGCCTTGATGGGATGAAAGCTTGAACTAGGGTTGGAAGATCCTCTGGGGGAATGAGATTTTTAACTTTTGCAATGTTCCTCAGATGAAAATAGCTTTTGACTACAGCTGAGATTTGGTTTCTAAAACTTCATTCCCATCACTAAGGCTGCACACAAGGTCAGAGCTATTTATGTCTGAGTTCCCTATCCTCATTGGTGTTGATTAGGAGGAGAGCTCTTTTGATACCAAGCACTGGCCTTGTAGGACAAGGACCTTAGATTTGTCAGCATTCCGTTTCAACCAGCTGTCCTTCATCCTCTCTCTAGCTCAGCTAAGCAAGAATTTATTTTTGGAGTAGGTTCTGCTTCGCCAAGTTTGAAAGACAAGCATAGCTGAGTGTCATTGGCATAGCAGTAGTACGTTAGCCATGCTGTTAAATAATTGTACTAAGTGGTAACATGTAGATTGCAAATAGCAGAGAAGATAGGATTGAGCCTTGTGGCACTCCAAATATTACATAGTTACATAGTTATTTGGGTTGAAAAAAGACTTCTGTCCATCAAGTTCAACCAGAGAACAAAGTACAACACCAGTCTGCTCCCTCACATATCCCTGTTGGTCCAGAGGAAGGCAAAAAACCCTTACAAGGTATGGTCCAATTAGCCCCAAAAGGGTAAAAAATTCCTTCCCGACTCCAGATGGCAATCAGATAAAAATCCCTGGATCAACATCAATGGGCATTACCTAGTAATTGTATCCATGGATGTTTTTCAACGCAAGGAAAGCATCTAAGCTCCCTTTAAATGCAGGTATAGAATTTGCCATAACGACGTCCTGTGGCAATGCATTCCACATCTTAATCACTCTTACTGTAAAGACCCCTTTCCTAAATAAATGGCTGAAAAGTTTTTCCTCCATGCGCAGATCATGTCCTCTAGTCCTTTGATAAGGCCTAGGGACAAAAATCTCATCCGCCAAGCTTTTATATTGCCCTCTGATGTATTTTTACATGTTAATTAGATCCCCTTTAAGGAGTATTTTCTCTAGACTAAATAAACCCAAGTGAGACCTTCCATCCCTCATATCAATTTTGTTGCTCGTCTCTGCACCTGCTCTAAAACTGCAATATCTTTCCTATAATGTGGTGCCCAGAACTGAATTCCACATTCCAGATGTGGTCTTACTAGAGACTTAAACAGGGGCAATATTATGCTAGCATCTCGAGTTTTTATTTCCCTTTTAATGCATCCCAAAATTTTATTAGCTTTAGCTGCAGCGGCTTGGCATTGAATACGATTTTTTAACTTGTTTTCGATGAGTACTCCTTCTCCAAGTTTGATGCCCCCAACTGTATTCCATTTATTTTATATGGTGCTAGACCATTGGTACGACCAAAATGCATGACTTTACATCTTTGAGCATTGAAATTCATCTGCCATTTATGTGCCCATATAGCCATCCTATCCAGATCCTGTTGCAATGTGTCCCTATCTTCCTGAGAGTTGATGATTCTGCACAATTTTGTACCATCTGCAAAAATAGCAACATTGCTTTCTACTGCATCTACTACTAGGTCATTCATAAATAAATTGAAGAGCACTGGACCCAGTACAGACCCCTGTGGGACCCCACTGCTAACAGTCACCCATTTTGAGTATGATCCATTGACCACAACTCTGTTTTCTGTCCATTAGCCTGTTCCCTATCCATGCACACAGACTCTTCCCCAGTCCTTGCATCCTCAACTTTTGCACCAGACTTTTGTGGGGAACAGTGTCAAAGGCCTTAGCAAAGTCCAAGTATATCACATCTACGGCATTCCCAATATCCACATTAGCATTCACTAACTCATAAATTAGAGGTATATTAGAGGTACAGTGTTAGCCCTAGGGATAATCTCTGTGTTCTGTCGGTCAAGAAGGAGCTGAAAGACTGGAGGACAGGCTGTTCTCTATAAACACGGACAAGGTGGATTTCTGTGTTCTCCTTCTTTCTTGTGCAAGAGTATATGTCCTCTATATGGCTGAGCCATCACCTTACAATCTATTGTATTGTCAGTGAAATCATTTTGATGATGATGCTCACCTACATTTAGTTTTTTAAGTTGTTGTGCTTCTTTGCAGTATAAATCTATGTTTTTATAGCTGCAGGAGGTTGTATGACCCACAGCAGTGACTGTTGAATTGCAGTTTCAGTGATAAACTGAGATGGGTGGAACTTGTCTGCTCATTAGACATCTACACCAGATCAAAGGTCACCACACACTCCACTTTGGTTTAATAAAAAATTGCCTGCATTTTTAAATTTATGATCCTCTTATTTGGGCTGACTTGGATGTTGTAAAACTACTAGATATTGTGGCAAATTATTAACTCCAACAATACAATACTCTCAAATTACTACCAAGAAAAGATGTGGGGACTCCTCCTGCCTATGGCATCCTAGGCGTCTGCATAGTTTGCCTATGCCTGAAAAAAGCACTGTCTTAATTTTTTTCTTCTCCAGTCACAGAAATAGATAGTATTCCATTCTGTGCAGTGAGGTAAAAATCCAGTAGCTCATTATTATTAAGTTTTAATTTTTTTGGGGAAAATTGTATGCAATAGTTACTGTATGGCTCCCCTCGCTCCTTCTGCCCATCCCCCATTCTTGGTCTGCAGCCTCTTTTGACACAAGTGACAAAGCTGCATTTCTAGATGCGCCTCTGAATGCTCCTTAATATTTAAACTACCCTCTTTATTATATCTTTTCTCATTAATATTTCATATAATTCAATTATGAATAAAGCTTCTAAACACTTGTGGAAATTTGGACAAAGTGTAGAACATTCTCAATTTCTTTAACCTCGGATTAAACTTCATCCCAATCAGTAGCTGACACCCCCTTTCCCATGAAAAATCTTTGCCTTTTCTCAAATGGAAGATCACGGCCCTCTGTATGGCTGGTATTGTGGTGAAACTCCTCCCAAAATGTGACATCAGGGCCATGGCCCTGACAGTTCCTGTCTGTGAACCTCTTTGCATTTTGGAAAGTAACCGCTGTTTCGAAATGCCAAGCAAGCAGCATCTCTCTTTGCGTATTGTTCATTTACTGAGAGTTCTATGCACAGAGATCACCTAGCGGGACTAAATATGCCGCCACCTGTGATATAATTTCAAATTGCGAATCAGGGAGGGGAACAATTTTACAATGGGCAGGGCAGACAGAGACTAAATAATCTATAAGTAAAATTGTTCTTTTTTTTTTTAATATATTTATTGATTACATTATTTTCACTATAGATCCTCTTTAAAGTGTACTAGAGACTAAATAAACGAAAAGTTTTATACATACCTGGTGCTTCCTCCAGCCCCATGCGCCTGGATCGCTTCCACACCGCCGTCCTCAGCCTTCTCTGTTGCCGGTACCGGGTCATTCAGCCAGTCGTGGCCAGTTTGTGCAAGATAAGTGCGCTCTCTACGTATCTCTCTGGCAGCCGTCTCTGGTATCCTTTAAGCTGACCTCTGCTGAGTTTTGGGAGAACAAGAAATGTTGACTTTGCATATGGTAAATTACCATGTTCTGTCACTCCGGATAGGGGGAGGATTTTGGAAAAGACATACAATATGCTAATAAAAACACACACACTCTGAACCTGTGCAACATATGGTAGGCCAGGTAATCCATCCAGCTTCTCCATACATTCTGCTCCTATATCCATATGGACCATGCTGCAGTATGACAGATTATTATTATTTAGTATTTATATAGCGCCAACATCCTCCGCAGCGCTGTACAGAGTATATTGTCTCGTCACTTAACTGTCCCTTAGAGGGGCTCACAATCTAATCCCTACCATAGTCATATGTCTATGGAGGTATTGTGTAGTGTATATGTACAGTATGTATTGTAGTCTAGGTCCAATTTAGGTGGGAAGTCAACGAACTTACCTGTATGTTTTTGGAGTGTGGGAGGAAACTGTAGTACCTGGAGGAAACCCACGCAGACACAGAAAGAACATACAAACTCAGACAGACACAGAACGTTTATATCGCTCTTTTCTCCTGGTGGACTCAAAGCGCCAGAGTTGCAGCCACCAGGGATGCTCTTAACTTCGAATTCGGATGAAATTCGAATAGGGTTATTCGAATTTCATCCTACTAATTGCAGCAGCTGTGCAGGTGGGCTAGGGGGGGTTAATTCCTCCTTCAACCCGGAAGGAGGAAGTGTATGTAATCACGTGACGCCGGATTGGAACGCAGCGTGGGAGGCGCAGAGGGACGAGTGAAGAAGACGCCTGATGGGTAAGATTAACCCCCCCTAGCCCACCTGCTGCAATTAGTAGGATGAAATTCGAATAACCCTGTTCGAATTTCATCCGAATTCGAAGTTAAGAGCATCCCTGGCAGCCACTAGGATGCGCTCTACAGGCAGTAGCGGTGTTAAGGAGTCTTGCCCAAGGTCTCCTACTGAATAGGTGCTGGCTTACTGAACAGGAAGAGCCAAGATTCGAACCCTGCTTGCCTGTGTTGGAGGCAGAGCCCTGAACCATTACACTATCCAGCCACTATCTAGAGGAAAGTGTGAAGATGGCTTGCTGGGTATTCTGATAGCATCTGTGACATCTGTAAATAAGGAACGCTAGAAGGGGAGGGGGAACATGGCAGCTCCTATATCTAATAAAAGCCATAAGAAATTCAGTAAAAGAAAGGGTGCTTAGTTCCCTTTAAATCTAAATAAGTTGGAATTATCTGAACTCTGTGCAGATAATGCCCTGGCTGGGATTTGAACCAGGGTGCAAGTGCTGCGAGAGCGTTAACCACTACGCCACCGTGCTGCATTTGCCTAAATACATATCACAAAACAGATTAATTTCAATAGAAGCCAGCATAGATTGAAGCTGTAGTAAAATTGTGGGAGCGTATGGGGGGCATTTTTCACAATGTGCTGTTATTTCCACTGAAGGTGCTTTAAAATAACATTGAAGTGACTCAAGTTACCCTTTAAAATCGAGCTTTCTGAAGCTGAACATTCACATCAGCATGACCTTTATTGAACAGGTCTTGGTTGCCGTAGTACAAGTCCTGCAGAGGGTGTGAGATTCCTTACTTACAGCCTGCGTCCTGATAAACTCTAACGATTTTTCTTTTTTTATAGTCTTATATATATATAGAATAAAATTCTAATGCCAAAATTCGGTTGCCAGTAACAGTTTATAAAATTAATGTCAAAGCCTATAGGGTCATGTTCTTCCTGTTATTTTTACATCATTTCTAATGTGTCTGAGCTGTTACATTAGCACATATTTGTGAAGGTATCCAGAGTTGTGTAAGCCCAGAGGAGCAATAAAGCTGATGACTTTGCAGCACTCAGCCACAGCCATGTAGTACTTGCTGCAAGTACAGAATGTACTCAGGCTGCAGGAGGTTTAGCTCCCATGCCCTTTGCAAAGCCAATAAATGTGATTGTGTAGAGGAGGCGCAGAAACTGACACCTGAAATGTAAACTTCACTCTGACACCAGTCCAGTGGCGGCTCCAGGAATTTTTATTTGGGGGGGGGGGGGTGCTATGCAGGTGCTGGATAATTTTGAAGGGGTGCTAGGTAAATTCTGGGGGCGTGACCACAAAGAAGGGCATGGCCAACAAAAGAAGGGCGTGGTAAAGTGCTGGAGTATATTCCAGTGCTATATAAATACATAATGATATGGTAGGATATAAGAGTATAATCGGATTAGATTGTGAGCTCTTCCGAGAACCTGACTATGCACTCTGTAAAGTGCTTGATAAGATGTTACTGCTATATAAATATAGTATGGACATTACACTGACAGGATTAGAGTGTGAGCTAGCCTGGCTGGCCCTGGCCCAGGTAACGCCGGCAGGCAATGATGATGACGCAGCAAAAACTGCCCCACCCCCCGCCCGCCCTATGCCCATGCTGAACTGGGCTTCCCTCACTAACACAATGAGACTGGCTCTCCTCTCTCCAACTCCAGAACTCCCCACTCTCTGTCTCCAGTCCAGGCTCTCATTGACAGTCTCTCTCTCGCTGCTCGGCTTTCGTCTCCGCGCTCCGGGCTCCCTCTATCCTCACGCATACAACTCCGCCCTCACCACGCCGACACCACATGTTTTATGCTGCCTGGCCGAGTGACGTCACGTCCGCGTGCGCTGCGCACGGAACGTCTGACCTCAATTGCCGCTGCGCACACAGCAAGGGGGAGCCTGAGCAGAGCACAGCAGCATGAGTGGCGTGCTAGACGGGGCTGGGGCTGGGTTAGTGGGCTGGACTAGTGCCTGGGAAAAATTAAAGCAGCAGCGGCGAAAAAAAAAATTATTTCAAAAAAATTTCAAATCAGCACCTGTTTTTTATGGGGTGTTAATATGGTCCTTGGATGATTTTAGGGGGTGCTTCAGCACTCAAAGCACCCATCTGGCACCGGCCGCTGCATCAGTCACATACTTCATATTAAAAGGTCCATGATTATCTCTTTTTAATGACAGATGCTTCTTGTATCTGTTAACACTGAGCAGAGCAGGATCATCCACCAGGCAACCTAGACAAGGCCTCCTGGGTGTCCATGGGCCCACCTGGTACCTTCTTTGACCTCTCATCACTTCAGCTTACCAAAAGGACCACAAGGGAGCCACAAATCTACTACCTTGCCTAGGGCCCCATTATATATTAATCCATCTCTTCCACTGAGATGGATTAAGCACTCTGCACAAGGATATATCTACAAATGATAGGACCCTTATGTAAAATTTTGATGGCAACTCCCCCCCCCCCCCCCCCCATTCCCCTCTTTTGTTCAGCCTCCAGGAGAGCAAGATAGGCGGGAGAAGAGGGACTGCAGCATGTGCCAAGACAAGTAGCTATTGCAACCTGCGTCCCTGCACTGCTCTGTATGACAGTCATTTGAGGCTACTGAGAGAGTTCTGGCTGAAGAGACCTGTGCCTGAGGAGCATAGGATGTTGGAATCCCCACCAGCCCCGACCCCACGTGCAGCAGCAGAGGCTAATCCCTCAATGGTTACATCTCCGACCATGCAGACAATCTTCCTGTCAGACATGTCCACCCACAGCATACTCTCCTACCAGTCTCCACTTCTGCCACTGTACACTATTGAGCAAGATATGAAGGTACTGTTGCAACAAGTTGTACATAACAGAGTTCCACTTTAACTTAATATGGCCAAACTAAAGTTCCTGTTACTTACCTACATTTGTTTTGGACCACTTGTTACACAACGCCTGTTTTGGGCTCATCAGAGAAACCAGATCTTCATTTGCCAGATCAGAAGCTTATTTGGCCAGAGGGCTTCAAATGAAGGTTTACTGCCCAGTACAAGTGGAAGTAAGCCATGAACTTGTCCTCTGGTGACCTGTGGCTAAACCATTTCAATTTCTGGCTAGGCTAGGCATAAATGTCATAAAAATTCTGAGCCATGGTGGGTTTGAGTTGGCAAATTCCCAGACGCTTTCCTCAAAATTGCCGTCTGTTAAAGGAAGCAAGGGGTACATACAGTATATAGCTGTAACATTGCACACTACAATTTTACCTGTATATACTAAGAAATGTAGCGCACATTTTGCATGTAGCGCAACTTACGTTATGTAGGGAATGCATATGTTGCTCCTATAACACTTGTTATGCAAATAGCTGGCTAGTACTTAGATTTAAGTCTTGAATGCTGGGAAATCTATGTGCATGGCAGACACATAGATTGGACCATACCAGCTGTTACCTCTTAAGCCCAATCTACACGATACGATTCTTTGTACGATTCAATTACGATTCTATTTACGATCCGATTAAATCCGACATGTCCGATCAGGATTTGATTCAATTCAATTATATTTGCCATTGCAAAACAATGGCAAATCGAATTGAATCGAATCGAATCCCAATCGGACATGTTGGATTTAATCGTATCGTAAATAGAATCGTAATTCAATCGTATAAAGAATCGTATCGTGTAGATTGGGCTTAATGGTATAGAAGCCTGCTTTCATCTTATAGGAACTGACCTAATAATGTTCCAGTTAGACAATTCAGCAGTTCAAAATGTAAGTGCTGCTGAGGTACACATCTTTCTTACTGCACACCAACCTGTTGGGCATAAAACAGCGCTCCCAAATTGACTTGATGACCGAAGTGAGAAAAAAATCACAAAAAAGGTGTGCCTGAGCCTCAGCTTCTTTGTGTCCATTAAGAAGTCACATGAAGTGCATGAGACGCAAAATAATTAAAACGGTTTCACATCATCTGTTGTTTTAAATTAAAGGGGAGTTATGGCAAAAAAAAGTAACATTTTAAATTTGTGCAAACATAGACAAATAAGAAGTACATTTTTTTCCAGAGTAAAATGAGCCATAAATTACTTTTTTTCCTATGTTGCTGTCACTTACAGTAGGTAGTAGAAATCTGACAGAAGCGACAGGTTTTGGACTAGTTCATCTCTTCATAGGGAATTCTCGACAAGGCTTTTATTCTTTATAAAGATATACCCTAAAAAGGATTTAAGCAATGATGCTGGCCAGCTTCCCTGCTCGCTACACAGTTTTTTGGCAGTTGGACAGAGCAACTGCCATTCACTAAGTGCTTTTGAAAATAAATAAATCCCTGAGAATCCCCCATGAAGAGATGGAGTAGTCCTAAACCTGTCGCTTCTGTCAGATTTCTATTACCTGCTGTAAGTGACAGCAACATAGGAAAAAAGTAATTTATGGCTCATTTTACTCAGGAAAAAACATACTTCTTATTTGTATATGAAAACAAAAGTTTGCTTTCATAAAACAGAAAGTATTTGCGTAAATTCAGGTTGGAGTGAGCTCTGAGATTTGTATAGGTTTGCACATATTTTGAATTTTACAACTTTTCGCCACAGTGCCTCTTTAAAGAGATTTTATTTGAGTGAGATTGGAGCGCATTTATGGAAGAAATCAAGGCATTTATAATAGGCAAATATGACTGCCTCTATGTATTTAATAGCAACTTACAGATAAAACCACTGTTTGGAAAACATCAACTACATTAGCTAGACCTCTCCTTGTATACCTAGTATCATATAAGAGAACTATAATTCCCTATTATTTTAAATATGTTAGTTATTCTATCCCGCTATAGTAGTTGTTTTCATATCTCCATGGCTTGTATAATAACAGCGTACACTGTCAATAATACACTACTTGTCATTGGTTTCCTAGTTAATTGTATCCTACTGAGAGTAATGAAAGAAAAATATGGTAGTGATTGAACAAATGATAGAAAACAGGTATTAATTATAAATATGTATTGTAATTATGAAGAATGTTGGTTTAGTTATTGTAAGGTCTCATTAAATGGCCAGGGATTAGCCTGAGTTTCTGATCATCCATCATGCCAACAAGTGAGGAAAAGCAATGCTTACTTTAGAGTGACTAGCCTGGCCAGGTCTTTCTTCTATAAATTGCACATAAATGGCCGGCACTGATCCTGTGAATAGCTGGTGCAAAAATGATTTAATAGACCAGAACAATTTTCAGATCATCTTCAATTAAGGCATCAGGTTACAGAGAACTCAGAGAGGAAAAATCAAATCCATCTTGTGGTTAGCACTACTTTAATGCCTTATCTCGGTATAAAATATTATCACTGTGGGTTGAAACCATATGACATTATTCCTTTTATCCTTATACAGTAAACATATTTTCTGTAGCATTTAAAAGATAATTTCAACTATGGCAATGAAAAAATATGGGAAAAACTACAAAAAGGTCCGTTTGTAATGATATATAAGACTTCCTGAAGGTCTGAGGCCATAAGAGAAACAAAAACTGGCAAGTCCAAAATATATAAAAAAGCAGTATAAAAAGCTTTAATAATCTATTATTTCAATAAAATAATAATTTAAAATTGGAGGTGACATGGTATTATGTTATTTGCAGTCCACCTTTAGGAAAAATAGGTTCAGGGTACCAATGCCTCTATGCCCTTTACCGGCCTAAAAGGGTTTTAGGATATTAATATGTGCATACTTTATGGAAATAATAAATTCATGAGTTTTTTTTCTATTTATGCAAAAAATATATTTAAAGCGGAATATAACCCTGCATTTCAACTTTGCTCTAAAACATTATTTACAGCATATTATATGCAAAAAGCATTTTTTTTTACTAGACCAGCATTGGAAGGGTTAAACACAGAGGTTTAAAGTTCCGTAGAGAGATATGCAGAAGTTCAGATTGTTACATTCTATTTAGTTAAATGTATCTATTGAGAAATGTTACACACTCTTTGGCTGTCCTCCAGCTCTTTCTCAGTCAGAGAGAGTGAGTCACATTCAACACTTAGATACATTTATGTAAACAAAATGCATCTATGTCAGCTTCGGATGCGTCTGCAGAAATCTCCAGGAACTTTAAAGCTCTGTGTAACCCTTCCAATGTTGGTCTAGTAAAAAAAAATGCTGGTTGCATATAATATACTGTAAATAATGTTTTAGAGCAAAGTTGAAATGCAGGATTATATTCCGCTTTAAGTGTAATTCCTTACCAAAAGAAAAATATTTAATTATTACAAATAATTAGTAATACTAAAAAGTAGAGGATTGGCTCTTGGGTGCATTAGAAAATACAAAAATGCTTTATTAAATAATCACTTTAAATATATCACACATAAAACAGACATAACATATATAAAAAGCGACAAAAAAAAAGTTAGAGGACTGCAGCCTCTTTACTTCTATGTATTGCTGCCTAGGGAGTTGCTGAACTTTTGGTTCTAGAAAGTGGATAGAAGGGGATCCGTTTGTCGCTTTTTATATATGTTATGTCTGTTTTATGTGTGATATATTTAAAGTGATTATTTAATAAAGAATTTTTGTATTTTCTCATGCACCCGAGAGCCAATCCTCTACTTTTTCACTTACTATTACTAGCATATTTTGTTGGCATGATGTGAACGGTTTATATTTAGGATTATAGATTTCCTATACTCTCTTTGTTTTTTTTTTCCCCCTATTTGACCACTGCCCCACATTTAAGAGTTGTTGTTTGCCATTACAAATAATTATATAATTTCATTTTTAGCTCCACCTACTGGCTTGAATGACAAATGCTGTAAGCAGAGAAATGACTTACTTTCATAATTTAGCAAACATGACCCTAAAATTGCAGAAGTCTCCTGAATGAAGCTATGTTGTTCACTATGGACTTATGGGCCGACTTATGGAATGTCACATTTTTATTTTTTATTTTCAAATATTTTCTAGAATAAAAACTCTAATATTTTACATTTTCCTAAATTAACATTTTAAAATATATAAATTACCCTTGAAGCATAACATGTATTTTATTTAAAGAAAGCTTGTAGAAAAACAAAGACAAACTAAGGCTGAGGTTATGTAGTAGGCAGCCATGTTTAATAAGATACACCTCCAAGTCTTTAACACACAGCGTCACTGAGTCACAGCATATCACCATTATGTCAGCAATTTGTCCTTATCTTGCTTAAGATACTCTTTAATGAGAAACTCCGACCAAGGATTGAACTTAAGGCAGCCATACACTGGTCGATGTGCCATCAGATCGACCAGCTGACAGATCCCTATCTGATCGAATCTGATCAGAGAGGGATCGTATGGCTGCCTTTCCTGCAAACAGATTGTGAATCGATTTCAGCCTGAAACCGATCATAATCTGTTGTGGTGGTGCTGCCGCCGCTCCCCCCGCCGGTATACATTACCTGAGGCTGGCTCCCGGGCGTGATGTCCCCGTCATGTGGCACCTCCGGCTCCGGCATCCGCATAGAACTTACGCTATCACACCAGTGACAGCGGAAGTTCAAATAGAGCGCCCTCTAGTTGTACTTCCGCTGTCACTGGCATGACAGCGGAAGTTATACGAGGATGCCGGAGGCGCCATGACGGGAGCAGTGACGGACGGGATGCCCGGGAGCCAGCCTCAGGTAATGTATACCTGATCGGATCGGCCGCCGCTAGCGACGCGCTCCCTACCCGCGGGCGATCGAGGGTAATTTCCCGCACGGCGCGATCGACGGACCGATCCGATTTCGGGAGGAAATCGGATCGGCGGGTGCGTGTTGCGCGAACGATTGGCAGCAGATTCGATCCCAGTGATCGAATCTGCTGTCGAAACTGCCGCAAATCGGGCCAGTGTATGGACACCTTTAATCCCAATCAGTAGCTGATACCCCCTTTTACATGAGAAATCTATTCATTTTCACAAACAGACCATCAGGGGGCGCTGTATGACTGATATTGTGGTGAAACCCCTCCCACAAGAAGCTCTGGGTCCTAGAGGTACTTCTGGCAGTTTCCTGTCTGTGAACCTTGTTGCCTTATGCGAAATAGCAGTTTACAGCTGTTTCCAACTGCCAAAACGGCATACAGCAGCTACATCACTTGCCAGCAGTAAAAATGTCACCATGTAATAAATGTCAGGGATTTAAAAGATTTTACAATGGGCAGACACTGACTAAATCATTTATACATAATTATTGTAAAAATGAAGCACTTTTTTATTACATTATTTTCACTGGAGTTCCTCTTTAAAGCCCCATACACACACTCAACAGCAGTCTTTTATGCAGCACAATTGTCAAGCAACTTTTGTTGAGAAACAAGTTGAAGCAACTAGAAAAAGTATTTTGCTATTGTTCAGCTGATAAGAAGTCAATCCAACTGTTGAATTGACTTCTTATCAGTCTTGTCAGATTTTTGAACAATAGCAAAAGATTACTTCTAGTTGTATAAACGTATTTCACAACAAAATTTGCTTGACAATGCATAAAAGACCGCTGTTGAGCGTGTGTATGGGGCTTAAAGAGACTCTGTACCACAATCTTCAGCCTTATTTCTTCTATCCTATAAGTTCCTATACCTGTTCTAATGTGGTCTGGCTTACTGCAGCCTTTTCTAGTTGCACTGTCTCTGTAATATATGTAATCTTCTTTCCTTTGTCGAGCCTTGTCAGCCCAGAGAGGAATGTGCTGTGATAGGGAGAAGTTATGCACACCTCCCCCACGCCCCCTGCAGGCTCTGTGTGTGTGTGTGTGTGCGCTGTGTGTATGAGTCACAGCCAGCGTATCTGCTCACAGCCAGTCTGTCTGTGACCTTGTGAACAGCTGTGAGTAGAAAGAAAGCTCAGTTCAAAGCCCAGACAAGCAGCCAAGGCAACAAGTGGGAGAAATATTACAGCAGTGAAGTCACGATTGAGAGGAGCCTCTGCAAACTAGCACCTGCTCTGATGAAATATTTCCTGTTTGGCGGCCATCATCATTGTTTACAAAAACAATGAATAAAACAGTGATTTTATCACCAAGAAAGCAGCAGGAGCAGCGAAAATGTCACAGAGGGGACTAGGAGAAGACTACAAACAGGCTGGTACTTTTATTTATGTTAAGATTGTCACAGTACAGATTATCTTTAAGACCATGTTGTGTCCATGTAGTGTTAATAATTCTAGAATAAATAAAGATTTCTAACGCATTTCTAGATTTCCAAAGACATTTGCACTAGCGCTTTCACTAGTGGCAGCTATTATCTCAACAGAATCATTTATATTCTCTCTGGTAACTCAGGATTAAGAGAGTAATAAATAACTTCACAGTTTACATAATCAAACAGATTTTAAAAAAAAGTATGTCAAGTTTTCTTTGTTGCTTTTACCAGAATGGTTTATAATAGTGATAAAAAGTTGATGTTGGTGTTGAAGTAGATGTTGTCCTTCTCCTATGCTGGAGTACTAAATATAAGAAATATGGCTCTTCAAAAGGTAATCCCTAAAAAATATATTCTGTAATAATTTGTGCAGGCGCTCAACACAACATAAAACATTCACATTAACAGTCCCAAGAAAATGCACATCTGGAATAATGTCCACATTGGGTACTCTCACCGACTCTGCTGGCTGATTCAATTACAGATCAGCAAGTGTGCATATCAGTTGCATCAAGTAGTCATCAAAACTTCACTTGAATCTGAAACTCAGAATAGAGAACGACACATAGCGTAATCCAGTTCAGGGGAATAATATAATATATAGCACCCACCCGTGCAATAGTGTGTGAACACAGCACCCTCCACTAAGCACGCTAATGGTACTTAGAGCCGCTCACCGGATGAACATGCTGATCAAATCACCAGACCAGCACACATCGCTTTAGTAATCAATGTCCTTCAATGGCAGCTCCCATATGCGACTCCCTATGAACTTAAAACAAATGCTGCATAGAGTAATACTGTTTATTCAAAAGCTTAAAATACATCCAATGCACTCACAATCCCAGTGGTACAATGCGCATTGTAATATTTCTCTATAGTCCTGCCAAGACTCGCACGCTCGTGTCTCCCAGCTCACTCCACGCTAGAGGCCCCGCCTTACTAGTTTCGTCAGCAATGACTCATCAGAGTACTGACTTTTTACTGACGTTTTATATCTTGGAATAGTGTTCTGATTATTTTACTTTATAATTTGATATCCATTTTATTTAGTATATTTTCATTTGTTGTGCAAATTTGAAGAGTGCCCCGATAGAGGAGCGCCCTCAGCCACCTTTCTGATATCCTAAAAAATATAGATTGTCATTTTATAACAAGTGTCACAGTTGAGTTAACCTGATCATTTACCTACCAGTGAGCTTGTAATGTACTCTGGATATGTTGGAAAAACGAGCCACAGCTGTTTATAATTATCATCAGCTGCTTATAATATGAAATAAACATTTTGATTCAGACAATATTCCCATCATCCACTCACTGGATATAAGTGTGTTTTGAATATCCTGGTGTACTGTATGTGCTTCCACGGAGACCTCCATGGGGCTGGCATGAGGTCACTCCCTAAAATATAGTCTCCTGCGCTAACATTATCCTTACCGTGGTATTTTGTTTATTTCTTGGCAGCCATCGTCTTTTTTATCCCCTCCATGTTATGCTGTGCCATCTCGTCTCTCTTGAATCTGATAAATGACCAAGTAGATTATTTCAACTGACTTTGTTTTGTATAACAATTTCTGGATGTTGAGAAAGCCCACCGGTCTATTCTCCAAGACAAACACAAATGATATGTTTAAAGTGGTTTTCATATGCTGGCCGCTTCACTGTATCTTCATCGGCACCAGCCAGGAAACTGAAAGGTTTAGTGTGAGAACTCGCTTGTATAATTATCCAGATATTATAGAAACATTTACAAAACCAGAGGTAGAACCCAGTTCCTGTATGTGGGGAGTGGATACTGACAGATCTGCTTGTACAGGAACTTCTAGTCCTGATTACATTTAAAGTGGACGATCTGATAATTCTTCATCATTCATTTTCTGGACTTCCAATGTGCATCATAACATGACCTCTATGGCAGGGGTGTCTAAACTTTTTAGGCCAAGGGCCATATTGCCAATCTTAAAGCGGACCCAAACCAAACATTTTTTTAATTAAAAATATTTAGTTGCACCACTCTGACACATACAAAGATAAATAAACACTCCTACAAACCTATGATCATTTCAGTGCATGCTTTTCACCCTTCTCTTTTCATAGCTAGGGTTATACTGGGGGCAGCAGGGGCGTAGCAATAGGGGGTGCAGAGGTAGCAACCGCATCGGGGCCCTTGGGCCAGAGGGGCCCCGAAGGGCCCTCCCTCAACTACAGTATTAGCTCTCTATTTGTCATGTGCTCATAATAATCACTTCTATAGATACTTTGAGTAGTGGTAATTATTAACAAACTGTTCCTCATCCCCTTCTTGCACCTCTGACACTGTAGTTGCCATTGGCAGGTTTTGGTGCACCGTATTAATTGCTATGTATTGAGTGCTTGGGGGGCCCCATTGTAAAACTTGCATCGGGGCCCAGAGCTCTTTAGCTACGCCACTGGGGGGCAGCCATTAGCAATTCCTCCATTGCCGGACACCATCTACTCCACCAGTTTGCCGGAAAAATCCCGGCAATTTGAAAGGAAGGGAGGGGTTCCTCCAATAAATGTAAAATATTTTATATTTGTCATCATGCAGCTGAAAAAAGGCTGCTATTTATTATTATAAGTTAGAAAATAGATTTTATTTCTGAAATCTTGTATTTTTAATTTGGGTCCACTTTAAGTACTAGGGGGCTGAACTAGCAGAGTTAAACACAGTTTTTGCTGATTGCCGTTTGGTACACTATGCCTGTAACATATTGTCAAATAAATTATTTCCACAGGAAATAACCCATATACCGTGTGCAGTTAGCGCAATGGCAGCTGCTGATCAGTGGCTGCTACTGCTGCTGGCACAGTGAAAAATGCTAATTAGTGGCTGTTACTGCTACATTGGTGGCTGATAACCTACAATCAAGCAAACAGAGGCAGAGCAGCAACATAAGGTGGCCCCTGCATGTGGCACCTTCTGTGGCTTCTGCGCTCCACTGCTATACCGCTGACGTCATCAGGACCGTACTGCGCAGGTGCAGTAGTTCTGCTCCTGTGCAGTGCAGTCCTGATGACGTCAGCAGTGTAGCGGTGGACGCAGAAGAAGCCGACCTGGCGAGGTCGGCTTCTGCAGTGGAGAAGCCCGGGAGTCACCGGAGCTGCGGTGAGGGCACACGACGGCTGCCAGGGGCTGGAGGAAGCTCCAGGTAAGTGGATTTTTGTTTTTGCCTGGACGTATCCTTTAACTGTAGAGAGCTTTGGGGTACACCAAAAAAAGGCTTGACTGGTCGCATTTGGCTCTTGGACTTTCGACAAGCCTGACCTATGGTATATATACAGTGTATTATGCCACGCGCGTCATGCAACTAAACACATAATATATGGAGAAGCTAAATTTCCCAGCTTGCTTTGGAAAAATTTTAGAGACTTTAGGACAACTTTGTGTTCGTGTTCCTGACCATGGATTTCTCTGCTGTCCTGTGACACCCCATCCTTGACCTAATGGATGAAGTTGATTGTAAGATTGTAAGAAGTTGACCACTTTATAAAAATGGTTGAAGCCATTCTCTATAAATCCTTAGACAATTACCTCTCTTATTCTTTGTAACTGAAGAAGTACACGGTAGAGGGACCAAACTGAAGAGAAGATAGCTTTTTGTGCAGATGCAGATCCAAATCACTTGACAGATTCCTGGGAGTCTGTGTCTCATACTTAAATAAATAGGATTAGGAGTAGGAATATAATAATACTTATCTTGCATGTCAAATTTGTAGACCTTATCCTTAACCATATGGAAATTATATTCTAAATTTAGTTAAAATTCCAAGTGATTTAACCCCTCACGCCCCTCTGATACGGACAGCAGACTTTAATCCAGGGCTCACGCCAAACCCTTCGTCAGATATTTGTATCTTGGACGTAATTCTCGCGGGGTGTCAACCAAATGTTAGTCTGCACGCCATGTCTCCTAATTAAATCTAAGCAAGGTCATGCTGAAAATGTCTGATTAACAAGTGCCGCGGTTTGGAATACAATGTCCAAAGTTCTAATGATATGTTTTCTTTAGGTTAATAGTTACAGGGAAAGCCTCCCAGTAGAGTCTTTGGTTATTTCATGCACATTCTCTATATCACTGTATCATAATGATCAATATAGTGAGAGGAGCCGCTGTAATCTTTCCCTTGTTAAGCTAGTTCCTGTGAGGTTTACAGCTCATGCAAGGAATTGGCAGTGCTTTATGTTCCCACTACATTGAAGTAATTTAACCTTGCAGTAATAAGTGCTGGATGGTTAACTGTAGGAATGCATTTAACTTCTGGGTGGCAGGTAAACAAGATTCAACCACAAGACAGACTTAGAAGTTAGAGGTTTTATGCTACTTTATGGAAGGCCATTTGTGTCCATCCCTCTATTGTGGTTCTGCAGTGCAGAGGAAAGCTTTAAAATCCACCTCCAGGACACAAATTCTTTGTTCTAATAGGGGGAAGACTATGGGCTTGATTCACAAAGCCGTGATAACTCTTATCACGGTCGCGCCAGCGTTATACCGCACGTAACATTTTTTCGCAAGCAAACGCGAATTTGCATGCAAAATCGCAGCCGTTTTTTGCGCAAAAACACAATTTTTTTTGCGCATATCCGCGTTTGTGCATGAAAAGCGTTACACACGCTAAGAGTTATCACGGCTTTGTGAATCAAGCCCATAGTCTTCCCCCTATTAGAACAAAGAATTTGTGTCCTGGAGGTGGATTTTAACCACTTTACCCCCGCGCGTACGTATTTCTCCGCCCCTTTTTCCATCCTTTAAAAACCAGGGACGGAGAAACACGTACTTTCCGCGTTCCCGACGCTGCCCGCGCTCCCGCTCGTAAACACGCCGCCCGCCGCTAGTAAAACCGCCGCCGCCCGCTCGCCCAGAGATCAATGAACGGGAAAATCCATTCCCGTTCGTTGATCTAAGCCCCGCAATGATCAGCTGCTCTCCTATGGGCAGCGCGATCATTGTGAGAAAAAACTCACGTGTCCATGCTCATTATACTTCCTCCAAGCTTCCGGAAGGAAGCTTGGAGGTCGCATTAAAACAAAAAGTTACTGTGGCCATCTTGTGGCCAAATAGTAAACTACACCCTACACATTTTTCACATACAAATAAATGACTTTTACACATAAAATTAACTCATTACCTCCCACACTCCCCATTTTTTTTTTTTTTTGTAATTAAAAAAAAATTAAAAAATTTACAATTAAAAAAAATACATAAATAGTTACCTTAGGGACTGAACTTTTTAAATATTTATGTCAAGAGGGTATAACACTGTTACTTTATAAACTATGGGCTTGTAATTAGGGATGGACGCAAAACTGAAAAAAATGCACCTTTATTTCCAAATAAAATATTGGCGCCAAACATTGTGATAGGGACATAATTTAAATGGTTTTATAACCGGGACAAAAGGGCAAATACGTTTCATGGGTTTTAATTACAGTAGCATGCATTATTTAAAAACTATAATGGCCGAAAACTGAAAAATAATTATTTTTTTCCCCACATTTTTCCTATTTTCCCATTAAAACACATTTAGAAAAAAATAATTCTTGGCATAATGTCCCACCTAAAGAAAGCCTAATTGGTGGCGAAAAAAACAAGATATAGTTCATTTCATTGCGATAAGTAATAATAAAGTTATAGACGAATGAATGGAAGGAGCGCTGAAAGGTGAAAATTGCTCTGGTGCTCAGGGGGTAAAACCCCTCAGTGGTGAAGTGGTTAAAGCTTTCCTCTCCACTGCAGAACCACAACAGAGGGATGGACACAAATGGCCTTCCATAAAGTAGTATAAAACCTCTAACTTCTAAGTCTGTCTTGTGGTTGAATCTTGTTTTCTTGCCACCCAGAACGCTATTTTTTGCGTGAAAACTGCCACGATTTTGCACGCAAATTCGCAGTTGCGCACAAAAACCATTACGCGCGTTATAGCGTGCGCAAAACGCTAGCGCGACTGTGATAAGAGTTATTACGGCTTTGTGAATCAAGCCCTATATAAAAGTTTTTTCTTTGACTATATGCTCCTTGGTTAGTTAAGTCTCTTAATAATATTCCTGCACCAGAAATTCCACCGGTACAGACTTTCGTCTGCTTTAGGCTACTTGCACACCAAGACGTTGCGTTAGGTGCTACGTTAAGGTCGCATAACGTGCACCTAACGCAAGGCCTGGTGCTCTTCGATGTGGACGTCAGAGTGAGCCGCGTTGTGCAGCTCACTCTGGCGTCCATGATGCCGTGATGCGTACTCTTGGACGCATGCGGCATCACGTGGTCCCGCCGGCCAATCGCCGCACAGAGCGGCCGCTCCAGGAAGTAAACACTGCACGTCACAACGTGCAGTGAATATTAATTGCCTGGCCGCTCTCCGCTCCTCCTCAACAAGACTGAGCATGTGCAAACAGTCTAACGCGGCTTAAGCCGCTGTAACGCTATGGTATGCTGCACTTTCGGCAGAACGTGCAGCGTTACATGTAACACAACGTGGGCTGTGTGAACAGCCCACTTGTGTTACATTGCTGTGCGTTGGGGGAGCATTACAGGCTGCACTAACGTGCACCTGTAACGTCTTAGTGTGTAAGCAGCCTTAAAGGGATACTGTAGGGGGGTCGGGGGAAAATGAGTTGAACTTACCCGGGACTTCTAATGGTCCCCCGCAGACATCCTGTGCCGGCGCAGCCACTCACCGATACTCCGGCCCCGCCTCCAGTTCACTTCTGGAATTTCTGACTTTAAAGTCAGAAAACCACTGCGCCTGCGTTGCCATGTCCTCACTCCCGCTGATGTCACCAGGAGTGTACTGCGCAGACACAGACCATACTGGGCCTACGCTGTGCGCTCTTGATGACATCAGCGGGATCGAGGACACGGCAACGCAGGCGCAGTGGTTTTCTGACTTTAAGGTCTGAAATTCCAGAAGTGAACTGGAGGCGGGGCCGGAGCATCGGTGAGTGGCTGCGCGGGCACAGGATGTCTGGGGGACCGTTAGAAGCCCCGGGTAAGTTCAACTCCTTTTCCCCCGACCCCCGTACAGTATCCCTTTAATGTAATCCTGTCCTAACAGAATTGTTACAACATACCCTCTTTCTCTGAAATTAAGACATCATCTAAAAGTAAGCCCTTGCAGAATTTCCGAGCATGCTCGAAATATAAGCCCTACCCCAAAAGTAAGCCCTAGCTGCAGTAAGGGGAAAAAGTATGGCAACTTGTGTTATTAATAGAGCCGATGGTCTCAAGGGCAGGATCAAGGCTCCATCATTGGGCCAATCACTGCACTCGCTGCTACTTAGCGAGTGCAGTGATCAGCCCAATAACAGAGCCATGAACCCAACTATGAGATCATGAGCTCCAGTAGAAATGCAAGTTGCCATACTTCTTCCCCATAGGTTGAAGATCGGGGACACAGCAGCATGGCGTTGGGGAGAAGAGGAGGATTAGGGGGGCATCACATGACACAGGGGACAGCACAACATGGAGCTAGGTGTAAGAGGAGGATGCAGGGGGACATCGGAGGACACGGGACACCAGGAGGACATGGGGTTACATGGGATACAGAAATTTATGGGATAGAGGAGGGCACAGGTACAGAAGGACACTAAAGGTGCAAGGGGGCATGGGTAAACAAGAGGTGGATACAGCAGAGGAAGAGGTGGCACAGTGGGGGAGGCAGGACACACAGTAAATTAACTTGTGTGTTACTAGAAATATAAGTCATCCACTGAAAATAAGCCCTAGCACAGCATTTAGAACTAAAAATTAATATAAGACACTGTCTTATTTTCGGGGAAACACAGTATGTACTACCATCACAATGCTAAATATTGCCTTCTGTAATGTTATTTCATTATACCAAGTATACCTTGTGCGTTTTTCTAAACTTAAATAAAAATCTGTTAAAATAAAAGTTAAGTACCATATCTTTTTGTTACAGAATAGAAGGGAAAAAAAAAAAGCAATTCATTTAAAGGACAACTGAAGCGAGAGGGATATGGAGGCTGCATAAGCAATACCAGTTACCTGGTTGTCCTGCTGATCCTCTGCCTCTAAAGGCTCATACACACATCAGACCATAGTCTTTGGAAAATGAAAGATCACAGACCAATCTTACCACCCTTCATGTAGTATGAGAGCCAGGGGCGTAGCAATAGCCATAGCAGTCATAGCAGCTGCTATGGGGCCCTGGAGCATAGGGGGCCCAGGTGGTAAGTGTTCACCATTAAATTTCTTGTGTTTCTCCACCCTTTGACTTTGTCTCACTGCTCATGAACTATGTGTAGTGTTGATTGCATGAGAATGAAAATTGCCCAATAAACTCATGTTCAGTAGGGTAAAGGCAGATGGCATTGCTTACGAGTGCCTACATCTGAGGGCCCCATGAAAGTTTTGCTATGGGGCCCCAAGATCTCTAGCTATGCCACTGATGAGAGCCATACTCTACACAGTCTTTTCTATGGAGCTGAACTCCACATCAGAAAAAAATCTTTGCAAGATGCTGCACACACAGATGCTGTACAGACACAAAAGATCAGTATATGCAAAAGATCTGTTCCTGCCAAAAATCCATTCCTGCAAATTGCAATGATAGTCTATGAGATCTGCAGATCATCATACACACATGATTTAACTGACCTTCATCTGCAGATCAAGCAATCATCTGCAGATCTGAAAATCCATCCTGGTGGATCTGATCTGCAGATGAGTGTCAGTTAAATCATGTGTGTATGATGATCTGCAGATCTCATAGACTATCACTGCAATTTGCAGGAATGGATTTTTGGCAGGAACAGATCTTTTGCAGATACTGATCTTTTGTGTCTGTACAGCATCTGTGTGTGCAGCATCTTGCAAAGATTTCTGTCTGATGGGGAGTTCAGCTCCATAGAAAAGACTGTGTAGAGTATGGCTCTCATACTACATGAAGGGTGGTAAGATTGGTCTGTGATCTTTCATTTTCAAAAGACTATGGTCTGATGTGTGTATGTGGCCTAACACTTTTAGCCATGAACCCTCAGCAAGCATGCAGCAGATCAGATGTCTCCGACATTCTTGTCAGATCTAACAAGATTAGCTGCATGCTTGTTTCTGGTTTAATTCCGGCACTACCGCACCCAAATAGATCACCAGTGCTGCCAGGCAACTGGTATTGTTCTTCTCCCTTCATATTACATTATGTCAAATTCCCCATATAATATCAGAAAACAAGTATATCATTTTTTTATTAGACCTGAAATTTTTTGGTTAGACCTGAAATGATAATGGGGTTGGTATTTATATTCTGTATAGTTCACATATTCCTGTGCACATAGTAGGCAGCACTTGTTAGGAGTTGTATCCCTAGCAAAACAAAGTGGGCTGTGTAATATCCAGCAATGTGATTTACACTTATAGCTATACAGTAAAGTCACAGGTGACATTGCACAGTGGCAGAGCAGCCCTGGGCAGCTCTATTAGAAGGGACACCCTCCACACGATCACGCTTTTGGAATATACACCCAACAATTGCAAATATTGTTAGGTCATGCACACTTGTGGCCAGCCAACGCATCTGCAGATTTATGGCATCTCAATCCAGCAACATTAACACAGTGCCGCTGAAATATTTATGCTGGCTTTTAGATATCCCAAAGGAAAGTCGCGCCCACAAGTCTGCAAAGTGTATTCCTTTACTCGTGGAAATCACCATAAAAATGATTAATTAGCTGAAATCGCCACCCGACGTCAAGTGGAAATAAATCAGTTGTGAGATTGATCTAACATTTACTTTATTTTAAGTTCTATGGTTCACAAGTCCCATCTATTTCTGGGAATTGCAAGGCCAGGTGATGATAGGAAAATATATAGATGCTGCAGGCTATGCTTAAATGGTGCTCATATTTAGACATTTTAATTAGACTTTTAGCAACACATTGTGACATTCAGAAGTATGTACCAACACAGTGTGATATATCGATATATTCCTGTATTTGCTTTCTCCTTGTGAGAATAAAAGGAGGAACTGTACTCAAAATAACACAATGGGCTTGATTCAGAAAAGGGTGCAAATGCTAGCACGCCAGTAAAAAGCCACTTTGCATGTGCTAACATGCTTTGCACGTGCTAACTAGGGTGCTAAGTAGTTAGCACATGCAAACTACTTAGCACCCTAGTTAGCACGGTGCTAAGTAGTAGTTTGCATGTGCTAACTACAGTGCTAAGTAGTTTGCATGTGCTAACAACTTAGCACCCTAGTTAGCACGCCCAAAGCCTTTAGGCGTGCTAACTGGGTTAGCACCGTTTACTGAATCGGACCCAATGAATAAAAATGCTTATTTTTTACAGTATTTTTTTATAGATTATGTAGTCAGTGTTTGCCCATTGTAAAATATTTCCTCTCCCTGATTTACATTCTGAAATGTATCACTGGTGGTGACAAATTTAGTTCTGCCAGGTGATCTCTACAGAATGATTGTTATTGAGAGTTCTATGCACAGAGGGAGATACTGGTTGTTTAGCAGGTGGAAAAAAATGTTATTTCCCACAATGCAACAAGGTTCACGGACAGCAAAATGTCAGGACAATGGTCATGACATCACACTGTGGGAGGGGGTTTCACCACAACATCAGCCATACAGACCCCCCTGATGATCTATTTGAGAAAAGATAAAGTTTTCTCCTGGGAAAGGGGGTATCAGCTACTGATTAGGATCAAGTTCAATCCTTGGTTAAAGCTAATCTTTAAATCTTCAAAGCACATTTATAATAGAAATGACAATGGAAATGCCCTGGCGTGTTTATCACAGAACTTAAAATGCCTGTTTATAAAGGATTCTATTGCACTTTTATAAATATAACAATATAAAAAATGGCAATTGGTAATCAGATGGCTACCCAGGGATGAACAAAAATACTTCAAAGTTCATGAAAATTTCGTGGAACTTCTGAGCCTGAACCTGGTGGTACCACAAATGTTTTGTTAAACCAATTTTGCTAATTCCATTTTAGTCGATAGCCCGACTTTAAAGGATAATAGCAAAGCCCCTATATATGTTAGAACCAACCACCAACTTTGCTAGGTATATGTAGTAGAACAGTGGCAACAAGGTAAAAAAAAAATCCAAAAGACCTTGTGGTTATCCAGAAAATCACAGTTAAAGTGACAGCAGGCAAATAGGAATTTTTGTGAGATGGACAGCATTCAGAAGGTTGCATAAACATTAAGCCATGAAGGCGGGACCTGAGATTGAGAAACCGTGGGGATACGTGTCAACTCAACCCACTAGCAGCAGTTTCTGCCATCAAAAAGGCAGGCGACCGCATTGCTAGCTGACATCATAAACTGGAGGACCTCATGAATGCATGCCACCCATTAAGGTGTCTAAAAGTAGCGTGCTGACCTTGGCCCGGGCCCAAGTATAGAAGACATGAGATGTAGAGTGATTCAATGAGAGCAGTAGCAGGGTGTGGCCTCTGGTCAACTATTGCCAGGGAGATCGCAATGGTGGCTGGAAGCATTTGTAACGACGTGCGTTCATAAGTCGGGGAATCCCTGTATTTGAAATAAAACATGCATTGACTTTTTTTCTTCCCATTTTTTTTGGGGAAAAAAAGTGTCTTTTAGTCCAAAGAATCAGGCCCGGTTCTCTCATGAAGCAAGGTGAAACATTTGCATCAGGCGCAGAGATTTCAGGGGCAGAATTTTTGTATTGTGTGTACCTTCCTGAGAGAGAATGGAGTGGCTGAGGGTGAGCAGTTTGTTTGACACAGACTCGCAGCCATCTAGTGTGCTATTGTGTTGAGCTGCAGCATGTCATGTGAGAACATTAAATGAAGCAGAGTAAGGGCTCTTTTCCACTATGAAATGCGATCGTTTCAATTTCCACCATGCGATTGCGATTGAGCTACTATACTCATTATAGTCCAGCTCAATCACATACAAAACGCGGCAGGACGACAATTGCGCTTTGACCAAAATCGCATCGCAATCGGATCGCACTAATGGAAATTGCTGCTGCAGTTTCCATTAGTTTAATGTACCTTGCGATTTGCGATCAGAAGCAAATCACAAGCTAGTAGAAAAAGGCCCTAAATTGTTGGGTGCTGTGCGATCATTCCAAATTGGGTGGGGGGGGGGGGCATCCTCACAAGTTTGCCTCAGGCAGCAAAAAGTCTAGAACCGGCCCTGCGAAGAACACAGTACTTGTGTCCTGTGGCCCTGTCATCTTTTTCCATATAGAAAAACAAAACAGAACAAGACACAGCCACAGTACAATCTCCTGCCCAGCCCAATACATACGAACTGTACCAAAAAGGCTTGGGAACAAATGTGCTCCCTCAAAATGGTGTTTAACTGAGGGAATCATAAACAGTAACAATTTTTGAAACGTAGTATTTATTCCTATTCCCTTAGGAAGGTGTGCGATGCATCGGTCCATTAAAAGGTCTTTTAAAAGCAATTCCAAAAGAATCTTTAGAAACATCAAAGTGCATTCCAGTCATGGGGAGATTGATGTAAACTTGGCCTTGCCTGTACTTTTCCCTTGTTCCGGCATTTTCATCTGTAAACCTCTTTCTTCTTCTTTAAACTTATTTATTTTTCCTAGCCCTCCATGCTTCTGTTTTTCTGCCTTTATTTTAAAATATTGACTGCAGAGCCGACCACGGCACAGATGAGTATAGTGTAGGTGGTCGAGCCCCACGCTGTCCATGTCAGTCATCCTGGCAATACCAGCCTGCTGGGATTACAAGAGGCTTGCGGGAGGGAGCGGGAATGCTGATTTTTGAACATTACACATACAGTTTTACACATTAGTGGTTTAACACACGTAAATTTTTACGCGTTGAACCACTAACGCGTAAAAATGTATGTGTTAATGTTCCTGCACCAGCGGAAATGCGTAAAAATGTATGCAATACGGTCCGCCGACCCCGAGGTCGGCAAAAACTAAACTAGCTGATGGAGGGGGACCAGAGCAGCAGTGAGTGACTATGAGGGCACAGGATGGCTGCATGGGGCTGGTAGAAGCACCAGGTAAGTGAAACTCATTTTTTTTTCCCCTGATAACTCCTTTAATGCAAAAAGGAGGGTTATAAATATTCTATTTGTGCATGAATTAGTGCAAACAGGACGTTTAATAAATGCCCATTCTGCCAAAATGCATATGCACACATGCCACGGGATCATGAGTGCATACAGGTGCCCATTTTAGCCCCACTGTGCAATAACATGATTGAGAATGCAGCCTATCCACTCTGCACAGTGACCAGTGGCATTACTGAAAATGCATCCTATCCTCTCTGTGGTGACCAGTGGCATCACTGAGAATGCAGCCTATCCACTCTGCAGTGACCAGTGACACCACTGAGAATCTACTCTGCAGTGATTAATGATATCACTGAGACTGTAGCCCATCCACTCTGCAGTGATCAATAACCTCACTGGAAATGCATCATATCCACTCTGTAGTGACCAGTGACATCACTGAAAATGCAGCCTAGCCACTCTGTAGTGACCAGTGACATCACTGAGAATCCACTCTGTAGTGATCAATGAACTGAGAATGCAGCCTATCCACTCTGCAGTGACCAGTAACACCACTGAGAATCCACTCTGCAGTGATCAATGAACTGAAAATGCAGCCTATACAGTCTGCAGTGACCAGTAACACCACTGAGAATCACTCTGCAGTGATCAATGACATCACTGAGAATGCAGCCTAATTACTCTGCAGCAACCAGTGACATCACTGAGAATACAGCCTACCCACTCTGCAATGACCAGTGACATCACTAAATATGCAGCATATCTATTCACCACACCAGTTACACTTCTGAAGAGACAGGGTTGCCAATCAGCATAAACTGACAAAATTACAAAGCATTCATTTTTTACAATAACCAGAAAAGTCAGTAAAAGTGTATCACAAGTTCACAACCATCCATGAGAGACATCCAGAGGCGTCGCTAGCCCTATTTTGGGGGGCACGTGCCCCCAATCTGTCCTGGGGTGCCACGGATCTGCCCACTGTCTCCTCCTGGCCGCCGCTGTCCCCTCCTGGCTGCCGCTGCCCCCCCGACCGCCGATTAACCCCCCCGCTGACCCCGCAGCCAGAGCTTCAGACGTCGATCAGCGGGCGACCAGATACAGCGGGCGCTAGGACCTAGCGTACACCGCTGATATGCGGAAGTGACATCACTTCCGCATATACAGCGTGGTGCGTCCGGCGCCCGCTCTATCTGGTCGGGTCGCCTGCGGCGCTGATCGAGGTCTGCTGGCTGCGGGGTAAGGGAGGGGCCGCGCCTGTCAATCACTACCTAACGGGGGTTCCTGTCATTCACTATCTATCGGGGGTCCCTGTCACTATCTATCGGGGGTCCCTGTCACTCACTAACTGGGGTCCCTGTCACTCACTATCGGGGGTCCCTGTCACTCACTAACTGGGGTCGCTGTCACTCACAATCTAACCTGGGGGTCCCTGTCACTCACTAACTGGGGTTCCTGTCACTCACTATCGGGGGTCCATGTCACTCACTATCGGGGGTCCCTGGTCCCTGTCACTCACTAGCTAACGGGGGTTCCTGTCACTAACTGGGGTCCCTGTCTCTCACTAGCTAATGGGGGTCCCTGTCACTCACTAGCTAACGGGGGTCCCTGTCACTCACTAGCTAACGGGGGTCCCTATCACTCACTATCAGTGGTCCTTGTCACTATCGGGGGTCCCTGTCACTCACTATCTATCGGGGGTCCCTGTCACTAGCTAACTGGGGTCCCTGTCACTTACTAACTGGGGTCCCTGTCACTCACTAACTGGGGTCCCTGTCACTCACTAACTGGGGTCCCTGTCACTCACTATCGGGGGTCACTGTCACTCACTATCGAGGGTCCCTGGTCCCTGTCACTCACTAGCTAACGTGGGTTCCTGTCACTAACTGGGGTCCCTGTCACTCACTACCTAACGGGGGTCCCTGTGTCTCACTAGCTTACGGGGGTCCCTGTGTCTCACTAGCTTACGGGGGTCCCTGTCACTCACTAGCTAACGGGGGTCCCTGTCACTCACTATCTATCGGGGGTCCCTGTCACTCACTAGCTAACGGGGGTCCCTGTCACTCACTCGCTAACTGGGGTCCCTGTCACTCACTAACTGGGGTCCCTGTCACTCACTAACTGGGGTCCCTGTCACTCACTAACTGGGGTCCCTGTCACTCACTAACTGGGGGTCCCTGTCACTCACTATTGGGGGTCCCTGTCACTCACTATCGGGGGTCCCTGTCACTCACTATCGGGGGTCCCTGTCACTCACTCACTATCGGGGGTCCCTATCACTCACTATCGGGGGTCCCTATCACTCACTATCGGGGGTCCCTGTCACTATCGGGGGTCCCTGTCACTCACTATCTATCGGGGGGCCCTGTCACTAGCTAACTGGGGTCCCTGTCACTCACTAACTGGGGTCCCTGTCACTCACTAACTGGGGTCCCTGTCACTCACTAACTGGGGTCCCTGTCACTAACTGGGGTCCCTGTCACTCACTATCGGGGGTCACTGTCACTCACTATCGAGGGTCCCTGGTCCCTGTCACTCACTAGCTAACGGGGGTCCCTGTCACTCACTAGCTAACGGGGGTCCCTGTCACTCACTAGCTAACGGGGGTCCCTGTCACTCACTAGCTAACGGGGGTCCCTGTCACTCACTAGCTAACGGGGGTCCCTGTCACTCACTAGCTAACGGGGGTCCCTGTCACTCACTAGCTAACGGGGGTCCCTGTCACTCACTAGCTAACGGGGGTCCCTGTCACTCACTAGCTAACGGGGGTCCCTGTCACTCACTAGCTGGGGTCCCTGTCACTCACTAACTGGGGTCCCTGTCACTCACTATCTATCGGGGGTCCCTGTCACTCACTATCTATCGGGGGTCCCTGTCACTCACTATCTATCGGGGGTCCCTGTCACTCACTCACTAACGGGGGTCCCTGTCACTCACTAACTGCGGTCCCTGTCACTCACTAACTGGGGTCCCTGTCACTATTTATCGGGGGTCCCTGTCACTATCTATCGGGGGTCCCTGTCACTTACTAGCTAACTGGGGTCCCTGTCACTCACTAACTGGGGTCCCTGTCACTCACTAACTGGGGTCCCTGTCACTATCTATCGGGGGTCCCTGTCACTATCTATCGGGGGTCCCTGTCACTATCTATCGGGGGTCCCTGTCACTATCTATCGGGGGTCCCTGTCACTATCTATCGGGGGTCCCTGTCACTCACTCACTAACGGGGGTCCCTGTCACTCACTAACTGCGGTCCCTGTCACTCACTAACTGGGGTCCCTGTCACTCACTAACTGGGGTCCCTGTCACTCACTATCGGGGGTCCCTGTCACTCACTATCGGGGGTCCCTGTCACTCACTATCGGGGGTCCCTGTCACTCACTATCGGGTGTCCCTGTCACTCACTAACGGGGGTCCCTGTCACTCACTCACTAACGGGGGTCCCTATCACTCACTATCGGGGGTCCCTGTCACTATCGGGGGTCCCTGTCACTCACTAACTGGGGTCCCTGTCACTCACTACCTAACTGGAGGCGCCTGTCACTCACTACCTAACTGGAGGCGCCTGTCACTCACCAGCTAACCTGGGGGACCCTGTCACTCACTACCTAACTTGGGGGGCTACCATATTAAGGGGGCATTCTGCCTATTTATATGAAATGCAGTCTATTTATGTGCCTCATGACTGCTGAATTTGTCTTGTTGGGAGCCTTATGATTTGTTGGGGGCCTCAAGATTGCTGAATTTGTCTTGTTGGGGGCCTCATTATTTGTTGGAGGCCTCGTGATTGCTGAATTTGTCTTGTTGGGGGCCTCATGATTGCTGAATTTGTCATGTTGGGGGCCTCATGATTGCTGAATTTGTCATGTTGGGGGCCTCACGATTGCTGAATTTGTCATGTTGGGGGCCTCATGATTGCTGAATTTGTCATGTTGGGGGCCTCACGATTGCTGAATTTGTCATGGGGGCCTCACGATTGCTGAATTTGTCATGGGGGCCTCACGATTGCTGAATTTGTCATGTCATGGGGGCCTCACGATTGCTGAATTTGTCATGTCGGGGGCCTCACGATTGCTGAATTTGTCATGTTGGGGGCCTCACAATTGCTGAATTTGTCTTGTCGGGGGCCTCATGATTGCTAACTGCGAGACTATGGGGAAAGCTGAATCCTTATCATATGAGACAATAGCATTAAACCTACTTTTTTAGCTTTTTAAAACAGAAAATAAAACTGGGAGGTTCTAAAAAATTTAATACATTTTTCAGGAGTAGGATGGATGAAATTGTTTATCTTCACAGTTTATTTTCAACTTGAATTTTCCATAATGTTCATGTATGAGTTAAAACGTTTGTACAGTATTTAGTTTAAATTGCTGTTGCTACTTTGCGATAAGTGACTTTTGGGTTGCAGTTTGGGCACTCGGCCTCCAAAAGGTTCGCCACCACTGTCCTAATCTAATGTCCCACCATTGCTAGGTTCATGTAAATTTGTCTCCACCCGTTACCACACCTACATTCTGGTCCATGGCCCACCCATTTTTCGGTGCGGCACGATAAGCGTGCCGCACAACGTGATCCTCATATTTTTGGCACGCTAGCTGCAGTGTACTGAATTCTGCTGCCTACAGTATGTACAGTATACGTTGTTCTCTAGTGCCTGCACTGTGTGCTGATCTACCTCCAGTGTGTACAGTGTAAGGTGTTACTCTGTGCCTTTACTGATATGTAAACCAGCTGTATTGTATGCTGATCCCTGCTACTTTCAGTATGTACAGTATTAGCTGTAAAGCCTGGTACACACATACAATTTTGATTAGCCAACTTTAGCTCTGTCCATTGTCTGTTGGCCCACTTACTGCAAGGGGGGTGGTAAAATTGGTGGTCAGTGATTGACCAATCAAAATTGTATGTGCGTATACATCTTTGATCTATGCCTATACTGATTGTAAATTATCTAAATAAAGGACAGGGGGCTCCATCCAATATTTCGATGGGCAGGCCCGTTATCTGTAGCTTACACCGCTGCTAAGTTCATGTACATTTGGCCCCACCCATGGCCACGCTCACTCACAACATGGCCACGCCTATTTTTTGCCACGGCGCGCCTCCCTGCCTGGTGCCCCCAGGTGCCCCCCGATCTCCAAGGACCCTAGAAACGCCCCTGGAGACATCTATGATATCAATGAAAATGTGTCGGCCTATAAATGCTATTCGGATATAATGACCACATAGAATAAATCCGAAGAGGGCATTTTTCCCAGGTATCCATGTGTAACAACTAAAAGCTGGCCATATACACAATATAATAAAAATTGTGTCCTAGAACCTCTAATTTCATAATTTGATTGAACCGATCAATAGGAATGCAGATTTCATAAAAAAAATGGTTTCATTTTTCCTACTGACTTCAATGCATTTTGCAGAATGTGTTTTTCTCATGCTCTTTGACCTCAGTGATGTTATTATCAACTGCATGATTTGCTGTCACTGAGGAATGTTTTCAGGAGAATCACAGAAGCTGACTAGTCATGTAGACTAGGAACAGCGGCATACAGTGATCATTGTTTCCTCTGTCAGGGAAAGAAGGAGAAGCAGACATGCAGAGGGGTGCTAGGGGTGCATATGTACACTGCCCTTCTATCAGCAGCTGCTTCATTGCTTCACATCCATTCAGAAATGATATGTTAGGATGAGAGATTTCCCCAAACCTTGTTACACCAAATACATCCCAGTATGGACCTTAATGCACATAGCTAACCTTGTACAAAAATACACTTTTGACTGTCCTCTCCACTTCTCCAATGTACTCATAACCTTGCATTACAGTGTTAAACAACAATACACAAAATAGTGATGTAACAATAACAAATGGTGTGCTGATTGCAATGTAGTATGTAGAGAGTCCAGGTGATGTGTAAAAGAGCACATATGGCTTACTTAGCTTACAATCGGTGGGTGGAAATGGACACAAAAGGAGGGGTGGGGTGTATGTCTAAGGGACGAGGTTGGAGCTGTGGGGATGGTAAGTAAAAAGTGGTGAACGGATAGGTCCTTGAATGAGTTGAAGGTAAGGACGAGCCTGATGGAGGGAGGGAGTTCCACAGAGTAGGGGCTGCTCTCGAGAAATCCTGCAGCATTATGATTAAGCAGGTCATGCAAAGAGGTAAATCTAAAATGGACCATCAGGAGGAGTGAATGAGCCTGGCAGCTGTTTCCATAATGGAATTGCAGAGGTCAGAGTCTGATCTCCGAGGTCCAGAAAGGATGGCATTGCAGTAATCCAGGTAGGAGATGCCCAGAGCATGGACCAGGAGTTTGGCTGTGTCAAAGTTTGGCTGTGCTGGGGTAGTGATCTGGGTTTGACTTTGGAGGTAGACTTGGGTGTCATGAGTGTAGTATAGGGGTCTGAGGATAGAGCCCTTGGGGACTCCAACAATTAAATGGATGGAGGGGGAGAGGGAGTAGGATTTGTTAAAGGTCTAGAAGGAGTGGTCAGAGAGGTAAGAAGAGAACCAGGTCAGGGCTGAGTCACGGATACTAACTGAGTGTAGAGTTTGAAGCAGGAGGGGATGGTCGATGGCGTTGAAGCCATAAAAGAAAAGAAGGTCCAGGTGGAGAAGGATGGAATAGTGGTTGTCTGATTCAGCCACAATGAGGTCCTTTGTGGTCTTGGTTAATGCTGTCTCTCTGGAGTGTGTGTGTGTGGGGGGGGGGGGGGGGTGATCAGAATCATGATAAAAGGTGGTCAAATAAACTGTTACAGTTGAGAAAATGAAACAGTCAATTTCTAAGACAGATGCTTGAGGCGTTTGGAGGCAAAAGGAAGAAAATAAATGGGGCATTAGCTGGATGACAGGGTGGGCAATGACCAGTTTGAAGGCAAAAGGCATAATTTAAGTGTACAGGGAGAAATTAAACAGAGTAGTTAGGGCCAGGGCAGAGGAGAAGGGCCAAAGTACATCTGAGGGGAAGGGGTCGAGTGGGGAGGTAGTGGCAGGTAAAAATGAGAAGAGCACCAGCCTCATCTACTGTGGTGGGGCAGGGTAGGTAGGATATGGGAGAGTGTCTGGAGTGAGAGGGCAGAGAAGGGAAGAGGTAGTGGGACGAAGAGGGATGTCCTGTCGGATGGAGACCATTTTTTAACTAAAGTAGTTGGTAAGGTCTTGGGCAGACACGTCGGAGGTAGCAGGTGGGTAGGGTTGAGGATGGAGTCGAAAGTGTCAAAAAGGCGACGAGTGTTGGAAACCTGAGAGCTAATGAGAGCAGAGTTTTGTGTGGCAGTGGAGAGAGTTATGTGAAAGATCTGCAGCTTTGCTTTGTAGTTCAAGAAGTCAGCGCGTTAAGGCGTGGCTTCCTCCACTTACGTTCCCGAAGTTCGAGCAGCTTATTGTAGGGAGTATGTGTGAGTGGTGTGCCAGGGTTTGGGGTTAGTTAGGGTCCAAAAAAGAAAAAAAGTGAGCACAATCCCATTGTCTCCATCTCCTCTGACCTCTAAGGTATGTAGCCTATGTTCTTTAGCACTTCACTGGCGTCCTGTTCACCTTGTGCCTCATATTTTGTACTTGTTATTGCTGGACGTCTTTACCTCTTATTATTCATTGTACAATGCTGTGTAATAAGTTGGCATATTATAAGGAAAGGATAATAATGAAAAAAACATGCTGTGAAGTATATGATGCAGAGGAATAAGTACTGACAGCTGACAGCTTTTAGGGCAGCAGCAAACAAGGAATGTCTCTGCATATTTTCAAACAAATAAATTAGGGAATTCTCCTAGACTTCTATGCCAATTGCTGTTTTACTGCCTTTTTTCTCTATTCAGAATGTTTTTATGAATAGGGCGTGTTCTATATTCTGTCCTCAAACACCCATATGAAATGGCATTTAATGTCATAGGTACTGGCCTTGTATCTGAAATATCAAGCCAGTGCTGGACCAGATTAAAGAGAACAAGATTAAACAATCCTGTTAGAAAAGAAGAGTTTGCACACAAAGTCACTTTTACCACATTTTTATAGTCCAAACCTTTATGTTGTTCCAAAATGAGATTTTTCATTGCCTCCATTGTTGCTTAATGGCTCTTTAGTTTGGCCTGTGTTTTAACCAACTTGCCAGGAATATATTTCCAATCATATAACTGAATTTACAAAACTACTGTAACAATGGTTTTGTGCGTTTTTGTGAGTGTGTGTATGTATATCAGAGGCCATACACAAGCTACTACACCTGATTGTTGTGTTGCGATGAGTAGAGATGGCCCGAACTTATGGGGGTTCGCGATCGCAGAAAACCGTGAATTTTACCGGAAGTTCGGTTCACCCCCATAGTGCACCATTAGGGTCAACTTTGACCCTCTACATCACAGTCAGCAGGCACATTGTAGCCAATCATGCTACACTCCCTCCTGGAGCCACTCCCCTCCTTATAAAAGGCAGGCATCGCCGGCCATTTTACTCACTCGTGAGCCTGCAGTAAATAGAGAAGGGACAGCTGCTGCTGCTGCTGCTGCAGACTCTCATAGGGAAAGATTAGTTAGGCTTTTGTAGGCTTCTTAGCTTGCTCCTTGCTGATTCTTATTGCTAAAATAGCACCCCACAACAGCTCTTTTGAGAGCTAATCTTGTTCTTGTGATCTATTTTTTTTGTGTGTCCCACAGGCACTTGTGTTGCATAGACAGCCTTGATAATTCATACTGTGTGTGTGCCACTGTCAGGCCCAGCACATTCATTGACTACCTGTGTGTGTGACAGGTGCACATTGTAATACCCAGTACTGCATATACCTACCTACCTGTTGTTCACAGTGCACCCACCTGCTGCTTTGCGTCCAATCTAGATTTTTTTCCCCCGGGACTTTTGGCGTGTATCCCACTCCGCCATGCGAAAACTCAGACATTAGACCCCTTCAAACATCTTTTCCATCACTTTTGTGGCCAGCATAAATTTTTCTAGTTTTCAAAGTTCGTCTCCCCATTGATGTCCATTGCGGTTCGCGAAAGTTTGCGCGAACCGAACTGTCGCGGAAGTCCGCGAACCCAGTTCACGAACCGAAAATCGGAGGGTCGGGCGATCTCTAGCGATGGGCTACATCAGGAGCATAAAATGGCAAACATATGACCCTGCGGTAGAGTGCACTGACAGGGTCATATGCATAGCGCCACCCCCTGCTCAGTAATGTACTCCCTACTAGACCAGAAGTATGTCATCGAGATTCCCGTTGGTCTACGCATGCACATTCAGGGGCTTTGCTATTAATTTTTGATTTCTCACATTCAGAACATATAAAAAAATACATGTTGATACATTATCTGTCATTTTATCGCATTTAAATCATGACTATTTTCTTCTAATTTTAACATAGATTCTCTCAAAAACAATATGGTATTTTTGAAAACAAATATTTTTCTCTTCTTCTTCTCACTATCCCACTTAAAGTGTACCAGAGCTGTAACATTAAAAAGATTTATACATACCTGAGGCCTCCTCCAGCCCCATCCGCTCCAGCCGCTCCCACGCAGCTGTCCTCCGCTGCTCGCAGTTTCGGGAACCGGGTCTCCGCACTTCCGTCAGTCGTAGCCAGTCTGGCGTAAGAGAAATGTGTCCTCTACGTATCTCTGCAGCAGCTGCTGGAGAGATATGCAGAGTGCACTTCTCCTGCGTAGCTGGCCGCGACTGACATCGTTGACGGGACCTGGTTCCCAAAGCTGCGGGCAGCGGATGATGGTGGCGTGGGAGCAATCAGAGCGGATGGGGCTGGAGGAAGCCCCAGGTATGTATAACATCAATTTAATGTTACAGCTCTGAGTCCCTTTAACATACCCTGAAAATGTGGTGTTCCTGTGATTTATGGGGGCATTGCTATTAAACGCTTTCACTTCACATCAAAATTGAATTGGCGACAATAACATTTGTTTGATAACGGTATTTACCATTTACGACAAATAATGTTATAAGATAAAACATTAACAGCATCAGCGTGCACCATTTTTTTTTCCTGCACCTCTTTTGCTCTTTTGCTCCACCTTACGCATTTCACAATGCAGTTACTCAGCACTGCATATTAGGTGAAACACAACAAACCTAGGCCTCCTTAATTGTAAGTTTTCTACTTGTTATACAGACTCTGGACCAGAACAAGTATTCAGATCAGGTTCTCTCTCTCTCTCACTCACTCACTCACTCACTCACTCACACACACACACACACACACACACACACACACACACACACACACACACACACACGTACACACACACACACGTACACACACACGTACACTCACACACACACACACACACACACACACACACACACACACACACACACACGTGTACACACACACACGTGTACACACACGTACACACACACACACGTACACGCACACACACGTACACACGTGTACACACACACACACGTACACGCACACACACGTACACACGTGTACACACACACACACACACACACATTGTATACACACACACACACACACACACACACACACACACACACACACACACACACACACACACACACACACACACACACACACACACACATTGTACACACACACACACAATCTCTCTCTCTCTGTTTTAACATGTTAATAAATCATTTTTCTCTGTCTATAATTGCAGGGGGACGTAAACGATGCTGAAGACCCGAGCACGAGTATTGGTGCCTATCACTACATGCTAGAGACAAACCTTGGCAAGACAATGCTGGAGTTTCAGGTTAGCTGATGAACTATGTTTCCACCTGTAAGCTTGTAAAGTACTCAGTAAAACAATAACCGATGGGACCCATAAATGTTTCTGCAATTCACTTATTTTTATACATTTAGTAATGATCTATAGTTGCCTATAGAAACTTTATTGCACTTGGAAGTGTTTCCTGTATGAATCAGCAAGCATGCCAAATATGAACAGCACATTTACTCAACTCGGTCATTTTCATTCTTGTAGTTGAATGAAAAAAAAGAGATGGAAAAAGCCAACGTTCATACAAATTGTATGCAGCCTTGGAATGGGCCAATCCAAACCAACAAAAAAGTGCATTTGGCTGAATTCTAAGCTGCATGTAATTTGCAATATTTTGCTGACCATCTGTACACAGCAGTAGAGGCATGTAGTAAAAATTTCTGGGCGGATCACTTTGGCCGAGCGGCAGATAACATTGATTTCATCCCTCTTACCAATCCAGCTGTGGGACATCTCTCCAGCACCATTACATCCCCCGCATAGATCACTGTGCTCACTTGCATGCAAGCCACGCATCTGCACAGTCTCAGCTCTTTAATATTGCCCAATGAATCAGGTACCATTGTTATCCTACTGTAAAACAGCTTATTGCCTGGCTGTCATGCTGATCCTTGAGCTTAAATAGTATTTCTGATCAGCTGGAACTGTGCATTGAAGGCAAAGCAACCTTATTGACTATGAATCCTGCATAAAAAAAAAAAAAAAAGTGAATGGTACTTCCTCCCCGAGATGCTCAATTTTGAAGAGCTCTTCTGTGAGGCCTGCTGCAGCCCCTTGCCACTTACTAGCAAACCAATATGGTGGCTGCTCCATCTCTGATAGATGAGGAGGAAGGGAGGACATCTGTTAATCTCAGTGGCCATGATGTCCTGTGAAGTCCTGCCTCCGTGTCCATTAAAGAGATATGGAGAAAGCAGCTGCCATATTTGTTTACTGACAACAGTGATGTGGGCAGAGGCAGACCTCTTACTATGACCAGACCTTACACATAGGAGCCATAATAATAATAATAATTAGCACCCTAGTTAGCACACCCAAAGCTTTTAGGCATGCTAACTGAGTTAGCACCCTTTTGTGAATCGAGCTCCTAAAAGCTTTGGGTGTGCTAACTAGGGTGCTAAGCAGTTAGCATGGCCAAAGCTTTTATTGATCGCGTGCAAAGTTTAGCGGTCGCACCGCTAAACTGTCGCACCGGGTGCATCTAAAATGTTGCACTGGGTGTGCCCAAAACGTCGCACAGTGCAATGTTTACACTTTGTGCGCAAAGGGCTTTAGGGGCTTGATTCACAAAACGGTGCTGTTAGCACGGTGTGAAAAGTGCTTCGCGCGACATTTTGCGTGATAACGGTTAGCGCGCAAAAATTAAAGCGCAAATGCAAATTTTTGTGCGCGACAACCGTTTTTCCATGCAAAACCCGTTTTTCACGTGAAAACGAAAAGCTGTGCTAACAGTTACCACCGTTTGGGGAATCAAGCCCCAGGTGTGCTAAGGGGCTTCTAGGCGTGCTAACTAAGTTAGCACCCTTTTGTGAATCACGCCCAATGTATGGAGTCATAAACAACAAACCCCCACAAGGAAGTGAATCAAGTGAAAACTGGGCTTACTGGGAAGATGGAGACCCCTGACATCTGGACTGCACCTTGCCCGCCTCGCTTGAGGATCACTCTATGATATATTGCACATAGTGTTGTTTATATGTAGGATTATTTTACGTTGTTTACATGTGCATTATTCAGGTGTGCCACTTCGGTACCTGAGACCTTTAATTGTATTGTATATATTCATGAATTGCTATATTTATGAGCACCATGCACTTTATCTGTATCAACTGAAGTATTGCCTCATTTATATTTCTTTATGATTGGAGGGATGATCCAGACCCTAAATACTGTTAATATCATATACTTTTAATTCTTAATATGATTGACTGTCTATGGCTCCATCTCTTACCTCTCATTGGGCTTGAAGCTGCACCTTAACCACTTAACATCTCAGTCGTTTTCAGCTTATGCATCCGAGCAATGTTCACCTCCCATTCATTAGCCTATAACTTTATCACTACTTATCACAATGAACTGATCTATATCTTGTTTTTTCCGCCACCAATTAGGCTTTCTTTGGGGGGTACATTTTGCTAAGAGCCACTTTACTGTAAATGCATTTTAACAGGAAGAATAAGAAAAAAAATGAAAAAATTCATTATTTGTCAGTTTTCGGCCATTATAGTTTTAAAATAATACATGCCTCCATAATTAAAACCCACATATTGTTATTGCCCATTTGTCACGGTTATTTCACCATTTAAATTATGTCCCTATCACAATGTATCGCGACAATATTTTATTTGGAAATAAAAGAGAATTTTTTCCGTTTTGCATACATCACTATTTACAAGCTTATAAAAAAAAAATAGATAGAAATATTTCATCTTTACATAGATATTTAAAAAGTTTAGACCCTTAGGTAAATATTTATGTGTTTTTGTTTTTTTTATAGTAATGGTTTTTTTGTTTTTTTTTATTAAACATTTTATGTGGGCATTTTTGGGAGGGTGGGTTTTAAAAGTGTTTTATTTGGGGAAATATTGGTGTATTGTAATGTTTTTGGGCATTTACATGTAGTTTTACTTTTTGGCCACAAGATGGCAATCTCGATTTTTTTTACATGACGTCACTCTAAGCGTACAATGTACGCTTAGAGGGACACAGCTTCTGAAAGAGCGAAGCTTCCGAGAGAAGCTGTCGCTTTTTCAGCGGGGGAGAGGAATCAATGATCGGGCTCCCCAGCCCGATACATTGATTCCGTGGCTACCGACTCCGCGGCCGGGAGTGCGCGTGCACGCGCGCGATCGGCCGCGGGAGCGCGCCTGTCCTCCTTGACGTTTTTATACGTCAAGGAGGACAAAGTGGTTAAAGGACTTACGAGGCCTGTTTGCTCAAAAATTTTTTTTTTAAAAGTTAGATACCTGTGTCAATTTGTGAGGCACGGAGGACGCCGTCCGCGCCCTCCGTGCCGTTCCGCCGGGTCCCCGCCGCTCAGTATCCCCCCGAACGTCGGGCTCTTCAGCCTTTACAAAGATGGCCACCAGAGCTGGCCGCGGCTGCGCAGTCTGCATAGCCGCGAGTGCGGCTGCGCAGCTCTAAGGCCAACCCCTCGATCCACGTAACAGGCTGTTTCCTGTAGCGTGGATCGGGGGGTTGGCCTTAGAGCTGCGCAGCTGCACTCGCGGCTATGTGGACTGCGCAGCCGTGGCCAGCTCCGGCGGCCATCTTTGTGAAGGCTGGAGAGCCCGACCCGTTCAGGGGGATCCTGAGCGGCGGGGACCAGGCGGAACGGCACGGAGGGCGCGGGCGGCGTCCTCCGTGCCTCACAAACTGACACAGGTATCTAACTTTTTTCATTTTTTTTTTGAGCAAACAGGCCTCGTAAGTCCTTTAATGTGAAGGAGTAGCCACAATGCATGCTTTACATAGTAGCTCTCGCTTCTATGTAAGGAGCACGCCTTCCATAGATAGGAGCGTGCCTTCCCATACATAATAACTATAGTAACTGTGTCTAGGAAGGCACGCTAGATTCTAGTTGAAGGTATTTTGGACCATTCCTCTTTACAAAACATCTCTAGTTCATTCAGTTTTTGTACAGTTGTACAGAGGGGCCAAAAGTATAAAAGTAGGATAAAATGTTTTTAAAGAGAACTATGGGGGGTAAGTGGTGGACTTACCTTCCCAAAAGGGCACCACTAACCCCCCATTGTTCTCCTTTATCCTACTTTTATACTTTTGGCGCCTCTGTACAACTGTACAAAAAGTATGTCCACCCCTGCTGGAGGGGACATGGTTCCCTTTTTTTCCGATCTACAGAGAGCGACTTCTTTATCCTGAGTGGGGACAGATCTAATACTCCCCACCTGCCTTCAAAGTAGTTGCCTGATACGGTAACTCAGATTTGTAAGTATAACATTATATTTCTCCTTCTATATCCATGTTACAGTGCATACTACACTATATTGGGCTCTCTGTGTTCCCCCTCCTTATGTAGTTCATTCAGGTTTGATGGCTTCCAAGCATGGGCAGCTCTCTTTAACTCACACCTTAATTATATTCAGGTCTGGTGACTGAGATGGCCATTCCAGAATATTGTACTTGTTCCTCTGCATGAATAATGCCTAAGTGTATTTTGTGCAGTGTTTAGGGTTCTTGTCTTCTTGAAAGATCCAGCCCCTGTTCAGCTTCAGCTTTGTCACTGATTCCTGGACATTGGTCTCCAGAATCTACTGATACAGAGTGGAATCCATGAGTCCCTCAACTTTGACAAGATTCCCAGTCCCTGCACTGGGCACATAGCCACACAGCATGATGGAACCACCACCATATTTTACTGTAGGTAGCAGGTGTTTTTCTTGAAATGCTGTGTTGTCTTTCCTCCATGCAAAACGCCCCTTGTTATGCCCAAATAACTCAATTTTAGGTCCAAAGCAGCTTATTCCAAAATGAAGCTGGCTTGTCCAAATGTGCTTTAGCGTGCCTCAAGCGGCTCTATTTGTGCTGTGGGCTGAGAAAAGGCTTCCTCTGCATACAGCATCTCTTTGTGTAAAGTGCACTGAATGGTTGAACGATGCACAGTGACTCCATCTGCAGCAAGATGATGTTGTAGGTCTTTGGTGCTGGTCTGTGGGTTGACTCTGACTGTTCTCACCATTCATTGCTTTTGTCTATCCAAAATTTTTCTTGGTCTGCCACTTAGAGCCTTAAATTAAACTGAGCTTGTGGTCTTCCATTTCCTCAATATGTTCCTAACTGTGGAAACAGCCATCTGAAATCTCTGAGACAGCTTTCTGTATCCATCCCCTAAACCATGATGGTGAACAATCTTTATCTTTGGGTCATTTGAGAGTTGTTTTGAGACCCCCATGTTGCTACTCTTCAGAGAATTTAAAAGAGGAGGGAAACTTACAATTGACCTGTAAGGATCCCTCCTGTAGCGTCTTCTGTCCGTTGCAGTGGAGCTGCAAATGGACAGTTCTGGCTTATCTGCTTGCATTCGGTTGTGCATTCGCAATAAGTCTCATTGTCATTTGCAATCGCTCTGCAGTTCTGGACAGCTCAGGATGCTGTCATCATCCCACCAATTGCTTGTTGCAGCTGCATGAATGTTGTTACATAATATTGCATGTATCTCTTATGGGAGTCCTTTGCATTCACAGCCAGCTAGCAAATGGTAATCAAGCCAGCTCAGGTTTGAATGATTACCATTCAGCTGTGTGGGAATTTGCATACCTGCATCCATTGGCTGAGGCCAGCATAAAAGTCTGCCTCCCATTTCCTACCCCGCCTGCAATAGCGTTCAGCTCTCTGAGTTGTTGTTGGGTCTATGCTGTGAAAGTTGTTATTGTAAATGTATAATGCCTTGCTCTGTATTGTCATGTCTGCTGGATGTTTGCTGACCTGTGGGGGTCAGTGAAGTCCTTCTGATCCTGATAGTTAGATTCTGCCAGCATCACGTTGGTGACTGGTAGTATTCGTTCTAGCCTTGTTTTAGAGGACGAACTATAGCAGCGGTTGCCATTAGTTTGCTCCTACCTGTTAGTCTTGTCTATCTCAGTGTGAATGTTGCCGTCGCTGAAACAGCGACTAGATTGCCTGAGCATAACGTCTGTCTGTTGTCTGTCTTGTTAACTGTCATTACTTGTGCTTTAGCTAGTGAGTTATTTGAGACTGAGCTACATTTCATATATTGCGCATCAGCACAATATATATGTACTCTAGTCAGTCTTGTACTTTGTAGTTATATATCTTGTAATTTATTCATAATATTCTAGTAATATTATTGAAGTAACATCTATTGTAATATTGTATTGTGTACCGACCTTTATCTGCTTCTCGACTACGAATCTGCCTTATTCTTCCAATACGACTGACATCTGCATTAACGTGTATGAGCCAAGCCTGTTACTGACTATGTCTGTTGTGTATTGTATCACATAGCATCTAGCCTGATAGGCGGCCCAGAGCTACAGTTGCTCTGGGCAATCTAGCTCCCTTGTTCATTACTCCTGTGTCCATCTGTGGAGCCTCTTTCATTATCCAGCTACTTAGCCTTGTTGCGCTGGGTGGTCAGAAAGTATGACCCCCCAGCATTACATGACCCCCTTAAATACTCTTTCTCATAATTGGATTCACCTGTGTATGTAGGTAAGGGGTCACTGAGCTTACCAAGCCAATTTGAGTTCCAATAATTAGTTCTAAAGGTTTTGGAATCCATAAAATGACAACAGTGCCCAAATGTATGCACCTTCCTAATTTTATGTAAACCATTATTGCACACTTTCTGTAAATCCAATATACTTCATTTCACTTCTCAAATACCACTGTGTGTGTCTCCTATATGATATATTTAACTGAACGTTTTTATCGTAACAGCCAACGATTTATACAGGAAGATTAACAACGTTGTCCAAACTTTTGCATCCCACTGTATCGAAGGAAGGCACACTCCTTACATAGAAGCGAGCGCTGCTATGTAAGGCATGCATAGTGGCTGCTCCTTCACATTAAGCTGCACTGCTTTAGCAGTGCACCTTAATGAATCAAGCCTCATGTTTTTAGTTGTTTTTATTGTGTAGTATTGACCAATAAAGATTATATTTGATATTTATTACAATTTCTGGTTTGGTGCCATTATTGGGATTTCTTTTGTTCTAGTTAGTTGCTGTTATATATTTTTATGTTTTTATTTTATTAGCATTTAATGCAGTTCATGTCATTTTTTTGTATACTAGGCCTTATAACTGTATTAAACACTTTGAAATGTTATCGAGTCCAATATTTCTCAGGCTGGTGTCAGAAATGCAACACATGCTACTACTAGTGTAACTAGAAGAAAGTACTGGGCTTGGTTATCACTGCTTTGGGCCCAATAACACCATAACTCTGCCCCGTTTGGCGAACACAAAAATGATTATCCACCCCAATAAAAAACTGTTAGTTTCCCTGAAACATCTCTGTATCAAGGAGACCGTTGCAAGGCAGTCGTGAAACTCAAGACACCACCAGGTTGTAGAGCCTGCCAATAACCGTTAAAAAGTTCCTGTACATTTGGGAAATATAAGGATGCAAAAGAATGATTGTGCAGTTAGTATAACAAATGGAATGGAAGGCAAGCCTTTCGCTATGCACTTTGTCCCAATGCTAGACATTTCTGCAAGCACCACATAAAAGAGAAGTAAGTGGTGCCAGCACTAAACGCCGGCACCAGATGATTGTAAATGAGAACAAAGCTGGATCCAGAAATGCACTGGCCAATTATCAGAGCAGTTTAAATAAACATTTCCAAAGCTGGGATTCTGGTTATGTAAGGTGTGATGAGTGTGTCCCGATAGGACTTGTTAATGTGAGTAAATTGAAGCTGGGAGCTCTAATGCCCGTGCATAAAACATAACAGAAAGAAATGGGAAATGTCCTCTAAGGTAAACTAACCAACTATGTTATTTTTCTAGCAGGAAATTAGTTCTTTCCTCGCCTTCAAACATTAATAGGCGAAAACAGTGAGTGGCCAAAAAATACACTTTTTTGGGGGAGGAAGTGAAATGAAACACGGCGGGGGGTATAATAAAGGTATGCTGCCCACACCCATCTGTCTATGAAGATATATGGATTTTATATAGCTGTAATTAAAGTTAACTCTAGTCCACCATTACTCAATGGAATATTTGCTTTTATCCTCTGAAATTGCTTTTTCTCTCTTAAAGCTGAAATGACCAGATTTTGTATCATTCTGTTAGTTCCCTGTATTTTGTTTGTTACATTTGGCCATATTCACTAAATAAAGTTAAAATTGCAATGCACAGGTAGCGCATGGTAATTTTACTGTTACTTACGCCAACAAGGTAGCATGCATTGCACAATTAGCGCACCCTTTTGTTACATAGGTAACACAATCTATGGAAATAGAGTAATGTAACTAAAAATAGGGACATCATTTTTTCTGAAACCTTCCAGAATTTGAGCAATCAAATTTATTGATGTGTTTGTATGGTAACTAGGGGCTTTCTTTTTATTAAAGGAGAGGCGGCTTTGTCCACAGTTTTGCTGGGTAGGTCTTCTGTCTTTGATAGTGTTGGTGTTCGAATTCAGCATAGCCATTTTGGAACACGCAAATACTCCCGACTGCCACTGTTCAGTGCCAAACAAGTGGACAGGGCCAGGAGGAGTTCACTGCTTTGTGAGTCACATTGCATTTCACAAAGCAAACATTTCACATGACTACCATGCTTCCACCTTCCAAACCAGAATGTGACTCGCTAGGCAGTGAACTCCTCCTGTCTCTGTGTGGTTTTTAGTTGCTAAATAGCGGCTGTCGGGAGTATTCAGGTGTTCTGAATCGGTTATGCCGATTCTGGAAGTGAATCCTAGAATTTCCTGTGTCACTTACCCAGAGATGTGGGAATGCAAAGTGAATCCCCAAAACTTCAGTTGTTCTCTGGCAGGTCTAATTTAAATAAAAAATAACTACTGTATTTGTAAAACAAGATCTTGTAATTTTTGTGTTCTTTTATTTGTTCCTCAGCTTGTGATATATTTTCCACTATTTTACTGATGAAAAACCTTCTTGTCCTGTTCTGAATATGGTGGGAACTTATCGAAGAAGAAATTCACACATTTGTCATCCATTTTTTCATGGCAAGAAGCTTGAAAAGCAATACATTTTTCAATTTTTTTAGCATTTTATGAATCTGCCAGACATGGAAGTAAACTGACAAAAAAAACGGTTATCCACACCTTCATAATTAGGTCTCACAGAATCTTATATAAAAAAGAGCGATACAGGAATCTAGCAGCTTCCAATACAAAAGCAGGCTGGCAATTCCAATACAAAGATCAGGCTGAAGAGAGAGAAGTGCATAGGAGAATATATTTCAATTTCACAAACATTTCCCTCTTCCAGCCGAGCCCTGAAATGTCCTGGGCATTGTGTGTGCCCTTCCTGTAGTGATGAATGTTCTGCTTTGTGATCATATTGAATGATTCCTTCTATAACTCTCTCAGCGTGCTTCACTGTAAATTATATCTGTGGTCGGGTACTTTGCTTTTTAATGCAGGTATTTATGCATTCCTTTCTTCTTGGGAACAATATATCAGTTTTATAGTAATGGATTGGGAGCTGTCTTAATGGTAAACTGATTTTAATTGGAATGATGCCCATGCCTTGTGTCCCTAATGGACCCAGTTGCTACTCATAGACCTGCATGTACTGTTGCATCTGAATTTATAATTAACCATTGTTTCCATTTGTGTCAGCTCTATGTACAATTCAGTATGCCTTTAATACCATCAGGGACAGATTTACAGCTCAGGCAGACACATAAGCTCTGGCTCCCTAAACCCTGCCCCTTACAGAGGCCACACCCCCTCAAGCCATTCCCTCTTTTCTTATTAAATTGTGCCCCTCCACCAGCCCCTATAGCCAGATATGCCACATTAGCCCCTATAGATAGTCAGATGTGACCCAATTAGCCCCGATAGATAGCCAGATGTGTCCCCCATCAGCCACTATTTATTATTTATTTATTTATTGTATTTATAAAGCGCCAACATATTACTGGACAATACTTTAGGTTACATACAATATTTAAGGGTGACCTACAGCAATATGACAATACAGGAATACAAGAAAAACCAGATCACGCAGTACAGTATGAGTACAAGGTAATGCTTAGTCACTGGATGGGAGCATGGACATTAGGCAAGTTGAGTTCACTCAAATGCATAGCATGGGTGCACAGTAATGGAGGTGCATGATCAGGTAGGACACAAAAGGAGGAGGACCCTGCCCAAAGTCTTACAATCTAGAGGGAGAGGTAGGGACATGAAAGTTAGGGGACCAGAGTTTAGCTGCGGGTTTAGAGCACTTGTGAAGGGTGGTAGGCCAGAGTGAAAAGGTGAGTTTTGAGGGCCTTCTTGAAGATGTTGAAGGAGGGGGCTGTGCTAATGGGTGGAGGTAGGGAGTTCCATAGTGTTGGAGCAGCTCTTGAGAAGTCCTGGAGGCGTGCCTGGGACTGGGTGATGCGGGGGCGGTCAGGCGAAGTTCATTCGAGGAGTGGCTAGGTGTGTACCTCTGAGTAAGATTGGAAATGTAGGTTGGACAGGTTTTGTGGGCAGATTTGTAGGTCAGACACCGTATCTTGAATCTGATTCTGGACTGGATAGGAAGCCAGTGGAGGGATTCACGGAGGGGAGCCGCCGTGGTGGAGTGTTGGGAGGAGTGGATAATTCCGGCTGCCGCATTCTTGATGGACTGCAGTGGGGCTATTCGGGTCATAGGCAGACCAGACAGAAGGGCATTGCAGTAGTCAAGGCGGGAAATTATGAGGGCATGGATGAGGAGTTTGGTGGTGGCAGAGGTCAGGAAAGGGCGGATCTTGCAGATGTTATGAAGGTGGAAGTTGTAGGACTTTGTGAGGTTTTGGATGTGGGGAGTGAAGGAGAGTGCGGAGTCCCTATAGTCAGATGTGCCCCTATAGATAGCAAGATGTGTCCCCAATCAGCCTCTATCTGACCAGTATAGACGTTCCCTCCCTCCCTGCAGAATGTGAGCGGAGCGTTAAGAAGACATGCCAGCGATGATCGCTTCTCTCCCCTGCAGCTCGGCCAGAGTCATCTCCTAGGTAACAGCGGCGTCTACTTACTATGACGTGCTACTGCCAGGGTGGGAGGAAAGGAAAGAGCACTTTGGCGACTAGTAAGCCACCTTTCATGGATGGGCCTGCCTGAATGCACAAGCCTATCATGCCTATGGGTAAATCTGGCCCTGAATACCATACAAATACAGGTAAAAAAATCAGTGCACAGCTCGGTACCGCAGGCACCTCTTGCCAACCTGTTGCAGCTTCTGCATGTATCCGGTCACTGGATCTTCATACTTTACCTTCTTTCTGGTTGGACCGGTCCTCTTCACTTCATCTTCAGTGTAAACGCCACGCAGCCTATCACCTTGTGGCTTCCTATGTCTGTCACAAGAGCCACTGGGGGATTGACTGCATTGTGCGGTTACTCTAAAGAGGGAGTGAAGAGGACCTGTCCCATCACAAGCAAGGTAAAGTACAAAGCTCCACTGCCACGCTATCTGGGGGGTTGAGGAGACAGAGGTTGCACACACATGGGTGGAGAGATGGGGACAGTCAGGCAAGGCACCATTTTGTTTAATTATCCTACACACCCAGGTGTGTGTGTATGGGGGGAGGGGGTCTCGCGCTGCCGAATTTTGCCGTCGGGCTGGCATATTAAAGTTACGCCCCTAACGCTATTGATAATCTATTACCAAAAAGTCATTTAATGAGGCATAGGGTACCAGGAAAGTATGCCTCACTGCTAATGTAAAAATGCACGTTACGCTGTAAAGCAAGTGTATCCTCTGCATTTTCCTGATAGTCTGTCACATTGCACCGCTTGTACTCAGTGTGAAAGCCCCATAGGACTATCATTGCATTTGCATTTCTCCGTTGCGACACGATGCAACAGCCATAGTGTGAAAGGGCCCTTACTGCAGCTCTTCAAGGTTAAAAACACACATTTGTCACTGTGTAAACTGTGGCTACGGGGTCTATTTGCATTCTCTATTCCAGTGAAAGGATTTCGAAAAACCGCCAAACCTCCTCCTACATGTCAGTGCTTGACAATTTATGTATGGCTTCATTTCTCTATTACCCATTATGGATTAAACAAACCTTCAGACATCATTCTTACTGCTAGAAATATGCAGCAGATAAGGGCTGATCCCTTTAGTGTCTGCCATAAAAGAATCACTTTGCAACGTGTTTGTATTCTCGGTTATAAAAGTGTCACTTCCTTCCCCGTACAGAGGCCACCCACGAATCCAATAACTTATTTTTATGTGTGTTAGGCCACAAATGAAGAGAGCCTGAGATTAAATTATCTGCCGAGCATTCCAGTACCTAGGATTGGTTACACGTGCGTTCAGAGATGTGCTATTGAAATGCCATATGTGTGCTGCGTGTTGTAGCAGGGCAGCTGCACTCCCGCACTGGGTTACATCTGCTCAGTATGGGCTGCTGTGAGGGCTGCATGAATGCAATGTATTATTCATGTCATACAATCCTCCTCACTGGCACTAGCGTTGACAGTCTTTAGGAAAACACAATTAGAAGTGAAAGCATAACAGAGCACCATCTCATCACACAGAAATTCTCCATTCAGGCCCAGGAAGAGGATTGCTTTCAGGAAGGACTGTGGTAGGTTTCCTTAGTACCCGGATTTTGTGGCTACGCTGATTTTGGAATGAAAAAAAAAGAATTCAAGGGAAAAAAAATCATTTGAAATATGTACTCTGAAAATAATTGGGATTTTTTTTAATGTTTTTAACTCCTGCATACATTTTAATTCAATTGTTTTTCTGCAGTAAATGTATAGGCAATAAAAGCATTTTTGACCACATAACAGTTTGCTAGTCATTTAGATGGCTCTATAAATATGAAACCCTGAAGTGAATCTATGGAAAAGTTGGGCATACATTGAGGAGGCAGAGAAAGCTGGCGTTGTTTGCCAGACAATGGTATGCACAAGGTCGCCCCAGAGCATGATGGGATTTGGCAAGCAAATCTCCTCAATGATTGACAGCATTATGTGTGTTGCCAGCCGGGCTGCACTCTAGTAATAGTAAAATATTATTTGGAAGTAATACAGAAAGAACAAAGAGGATGTTTGCTTCCATTCTTTACTTTTTATGTGATGTTAGTTTTATACCACACACAATGAGGCAAAATAGAGCTGCCACACTACATTGTGTGTGAGCATTCAACACCATTGAGTAGTGTGTACTGCAACACAAGCTCTCCATCATCACTCTCTTCCATACATCCTCTTATTTCCGGATACCACCCAAACTGCAACCTCCTCTCTGCGAACAACTTTCCCCTGTCTGCCACTAGATTCCTCTCCTCCTCACATTCGCATATACAGGAATTGGCACAAGCTTCCTCTCTTCTCTGGGACTGATTTCCAAAACACATTTGCCAATCTACAACCATTGAAATTTAGGCTTTAGGCACATCGTTAAAACTCACCTTTTCAGGAAAGCAAACCATAAGACCTGGTTCACACCAGCCAGATGATGAAGGGATAAGGGGAAACTGCTGTTTAGTTCAGACAAGTATTATCTGACCTTGGCACTGAATGCCAGCAGTGCAAAACCAGCAATGCAAAAATGGTTTATGTTAAGGCTTCTTGCACACCAAGACGTTGTGTTAGGTGGCACGTTAAGGTCGCATAACGTGCACCTAACACAACGTATGGTGCTGCAAAAGCCGACGGTAGAGTGAGCCGCGTTAGGCTGCTCGATGCCCATAATATCTCCCAGAGTGGCGCTGATTGGCCAGCGGGACCACGTGATGCGGAGCGAGACACTCCGCATCACGTGGTCCCGCCGGCCAATCAGCGCCCGCCAGTGCAGTGAATATTAAGTAGCCATGTGCGCGGCTACTGTAGCTGGCTCTCCCCGCCTCCTCCGCCCCCCACTGCGCATGTGCAAACAGTCTAACGCGGCTATAGCCGCTCCAACGCCGTAGCATGCTGCACTTTGCACAGAACGTGCAGCGTTACATGTAACGCAACGTGGGCTGTGTGAACAGCCCACTTGTGTTACATTGCTGTGCGTTGGGGGAGCGTTACAGGCGCACTAACGTGCGCCTGTAACGTCTTGGTGTGCAAGCAGCCTTAATGAAAAAGATATATTCCACACAATATGCACTTTAAAAAATGAACCCAAACCAAGGCTGATCCTATGTCTGGCCTACAAATATATACACAAGTCCTGCCCGACCTACATCTCTGACCTGATCCAGCAGATAGATACCTGGCTGCCCACTCCACTCCTCCAACGACCTCCTCCTAACCACCCAGCGCATCTTGCATTCCCATGCACGACTACAGGAATTCACTAGAGCCGCTCCATCCTGTGGAACTCTCTCCCACTGGCCATCAGTATTTCCCCAATTCCCCCTCCTTCAGCACTGTCAAACAGATCCTCAAAACCCACCTCTTCAAGAAGGCCTACATTACGCTGTCCATACCCTAACTCTCCCAGCTAAAGACCTCTCAATGTATCCCTCCTCCTATGATGTCACTACTCCCTCTTTGTGTATCCAACCTTATTGTGCATCCTGCTCACAGAAGTACGTGAACTTGAAATGTTTGGACTACTACTCTATTGTATGATCTAGCTTTGTGTATCCTGTATTGTTGTCACCCATTATCATTGTTCAAGACAATCAGCACTGGGTGGTTCATCTACAGATAAGACAACACCCAGTGTCCACAAACTTCAGTGATCAGTCACCAAATAACTAGCAAAATTAAGGCTTATCAACCCATAAATGACTCTGTATTCAATCCTTACAATCTCCAACTGTAACACATCTGATATCCAGCCAAGACTTCACACAATATGGTGGATGTCCTCCACAATATTGCTCAAGGTGACAGATGTCAGAATTGGAAAAGATAGGACAAACAGGAGCCAGTTCTAAGTGTAAACCATTTAATACTGGAAAACTTCACATATAACGGTAAAAACCATGAGGGGCCCTATAAAAATAGGGATCCACATAAGTAAGATGTGCTCAGCAATAAACCCAATGGGGCAAAAAGGTTTGTGCCGTCTGTCTCCATCCCAACTAGTTTCGCATATTGGCATCTTCAGGGGATCATCCTCTGGAACACTCTCCCACTTGCCATTAGTCTTCCCCCCTCCTTCACCACCTTCAAACAGGCCCTCAAAATCTACCTTTTCAAGAAGGCCTACACTACGTTGCCCATGCTCTAACTCATCCAGCTGAAAACCTCTCAATGCAGCTGTGCCACCACCAACTACCTTTAGAGTGTACGTTTTTGGCAGGACTCCTTGTGTATAAAACCTGATCATGCAACCTGATCATAGAACAACGTGAATTGAATTGCTTGGACTGCTTACCCCAGTGTATAATGTGTGTCTTACTGCTTATTACCTGTGTTGTGTTGCCTATCAACCCTATTATTATTGTCTGTAACCTTATTTACTGTCCAGCACTGCGTAATATGTTGGCACTAAATAAATCTAATAAATATTATAAATGCAATGTTTTATTGGGGGAAAAAGGGCCTTATTTTGACACACTACACTGTGATTATGCTTGTACTCCACATTTCTGCATGTACTTGCTCTGTAGTGGTAATAGCAAAGTTTCATGTATGACAGTTCTACTTTAAGTGAAGTAACATGTTCTAGAGTATGGATAAATGTGGTGATAATTCCTAGTTATATATGTTCTTTATTATAGGAGCTCATGATAGTTTTCCAGCTTCTGCACTGGAACGGAAGTCTTAAAGCTCTCAGAGACACAAAATGCTCCCGTCAGGTAAGAAATGACAACGCATTACTCTGTGCATACGTGTAATCTATAAAAACGTACCCACAATGCATCTGCTTATTATTCTGAACGCCAGAGGCATTACTGAGAAACATCTGTAAGTTGTACTGTACTGTTGGAGCTGTCTTGGACACCAGTTCCCTTTCCTCTCTTATTATGTTTTTTGACACCTCATTTATAATCTTGTACTAATTAAAACAATGGCCAAGTTTAAAATTTGACAACTTTCTCTTTTTCATGTTTCCTTTTTTAAATTAAGAAAAACATGCAAACGCATACAAGGGGTTAATTCAGGAAAGAATGGTAAAAGCGGTTTTCCACTGCAATGATCACAATTTGCTGCAGTGTGTGAAAATGCCATTTCCTGTGCAACATGGCCACCATGCACAGGCACAAAATACAGCCTGAGGTTGCACAGTGGGCGCTCATACACAGATTGTTTTGTGCATGGATGACTCAGAGGTGTTGCATAGGCATGAGCCCACTGGCACCTGTGTATTGTGGCTGTGCTCCTACACAGAGGGGAGTGCGATGAAGAGGGTCCCGACCGGCAGTAGAGGGTCACGGAGGATTGGGGAAGCCTTTTGTCTACCTTTTAAAGCAGAATTGACAGCCACAAAATCAAATTCTATTTACCTACTGCTCTGTGTTTATTATTCAGCCTGACCCTGCATTGCAAGCATTCCAATCTAATCATAAATGCTTCTGCTCTAATCAATCTTATCTCAGTCAGCCTGGCTCTATTTGGTACATTGCCAAGGAGAGGTAAGCTTGTCATCACCCCTCCCATATTCCTGCTCCTCACTGATTGACTGAGGGCAGTTCAGCGTGAAGCTGCTGCTGAAATCTTATCTATGCTGTGCTTACATATTTACAAAGCAAGCTAGATATAACAGTGAAGTTTCTGGGAGAAAAAAAGTGTAATTACATCAGAATTGGCTTCAGTCAGAAGAAGTAAGAATGGAAAATGCCTTCAACAGGTTTCTCTTTAGTTTTATATAAAATTCACTGAAATCAAAACCTGGACAGCACAATACATATATTATGTAAGTAGAACAAGTATTAATTGTTTTTCCCTGGAGTCCCTGTTGCTTTAAAGAGACTCCGAGCACCTCTCATGGGCATGCCTTTAAGACTCTGACCAGTACTGCAAAGTACTTAAAGATGCATACCTTTCTGTAGCTTGTGCTCTCCTCTTTCATTTGATGCCAGAATCTACACCAAATAGTTTTCGTTCAATTTCAATTTAAAAATCACGGCTGCCATCTTGGCTGTTATAACTTCCGGGTCACCTCTGTCTTCTCTGTTAGAGACGTGCATCCCTGAATGAAACAGCAAGAGGAAGTGACACGCATGGCCATTGCAAGAGACTCCTCCAGAGAGGTCATAGCACGACTTTGTTGGAAGTCGTCTGGCTTAAAGGCATGCCCATGAGAGGTGCTCGGGGTCCCTTTAAGTATCTGTTTTTTTAATTGGGACGCCCTATTTCAAACTTCTTATAAAGCATAAGGACAGGGAATTCATCCATCATTACATTTTTTTCTGTAATCTATTTCCATTTGGCTCCAAATTCCAGAAAGTGAATTGCCATAAGAAAATTGTGCTTTTCAAACCTATGTTTACCACTTTAATTTACCTGGAGTTATAGGATGGTACTGTAGTATTTGCTTGTCAGAAGGTTTGTGGTGTATTTTAAGGCATAGTTCTGTTGTATTCTACCATTTAACAAAGCTATAATTAAGAATCCTCACAAGGGACTAGTATAGGAAATCAGTTCTCAAAACACATGCTACATTTAACAACACAAATCATGAAAAAAAATTACTGGCAGTAAATAAACCTAAACATTTGGCTCAGATCTTACTGAAGCAGATAATGGAAAAAAGTCATCATCTCTTTTTGCTGGAAACTATGGATGTACAAACAGAGCAAAGCATTTTCTTTATGCCTTGTCAAGACATTCAGTTTAAGCTATTTGATGTTCAGTTTCAAACGCCAGGATGGTTTACTTTCCAAACAGCATGCCGTTTTATATAGTATCATGATTTCAGCCCTATTAATTATTTCATTCTCTCCAGCAAGAAAGCATAAGCCCGTTGTGTAGTAAAATGTCTCTGCAAAGGAAAATAGTGTTTTACTTTTTTTTCTACATTTACAAGGTTTCCTAAATGTCTTTTCCAAATTATGTCATTTTCAATCAATTTAAATATGCCTGCACTGTCATACTGTACTCACATGGTGAGTGGTACAAGGGCCAATAAGCGTTCCAGGCAGGGGCGTAGCGCTAGCCATAGCAGCTACATATGGCCCTGGAGCATAGGGGGCCCAAGTGGTAATTGATGCATTAACTATTTTCCTGTGTTTCTCCACCCTCTGACTGCTGTTTGCAGTATACATTGCATAGGAATGTGCATTGCCTGATCAATTCATCCCATATAGTATGGGCAAATGGCATTGCTTAACCACTTGAGGACCCACCCTTTACCCCCCCCCCTTAAGGACCAGCATTGAATTATGTGATCTGTGCTGGGTGGGCTCTACAGCCCCCAGCACAGATCAGGGTGCAGGCAGAGAGATCAGATCACCCCCCTTTTTTCCCCACTAGGGGGATGATGTGCTGGGGGGGTCCGATCTCTCCTGCCTGCGTGTGGCTGGCGGGGGGGGCACCTCAAAGCCCCCCTCCGTGGCGACATTCACCCCCTTCCCTCTCCTACCTGCTCCCCTCCCCCCCCCCCCCCCGGAGATCGGGGCTGCACAGGACGCTATCCGTCCTGTGCAGCCAGTGACAGGCTGTCCCCTGTCACATGGCGGCGATCCCCGGCCGCTGATTGGCCGGGGATCGCCGATCTGCCTTACGGCGCTGCTGCGCAGCAGCGCCGTACAATGTAAACAAAGCGGATTATTTCCGCTTGTGTTTACATTTAGCCTGCGAGCCGCCATCGGCGGCCCGCAGGCTATTCACGGAGCCACCCGCCGTGATTTGACAGGAAGCAGCCGCTCGCGCGAGCGGCTGCTTCCTGATTAATCAGCCTGCAGCTGGCGACGCAATGCTGCGTCGCTGGTCCTGCAGCTGCCACTTTGCCGACGCACGGTATAAGCGTGCGGTCGGCAAGTGGTTAAAGAGAACCTGTAACAAAAAAAAGTCCCCTGGGGGGTACTCACTTCGGTAGGGGGAAGCCTCAGGGTTCCAATGTGGCTTCCCCCTCCGCTGTAGCTGCAGGCAATCCTGAAGTGTCCCGCAATCCGGACTCGACAAGCTTGACATGGCTAATATATTTACCTTTCCTGGCTCCAGCGGGGTGCTGTTAAGGCACTCAGCACGGAGAAAGGCGGAAATAGGCGATCTCTGTCGAGTCCGCTCTACTACGCAGGTGCAGGAGACTTGCACCTGCTGCCTGCGCAGTAGAGCGGCCCGACAGCGATCGACTATTTCCGCCTATCTCCGAGTGGAGAGACGATACTGCGCCTGCGCTGGAGCCGGGAAAGTAAATATTTACATCCCGCCATTCTGGGAGCTTTTTCGCCACCACCGTGGGATACAGGAGGACGGGGGAAGTCTCGATAGAATCCGGAGGCTTCCCCCACCCGTGATGAGTACCCCCCAGGGGAACTTTTTCTTATTACAGGTTTTCTTTAAGATTGCCTAGGTGTGATGGCCCCATCTAAATTCTGCTTTGGGCCCCATAGTGTTTAACTACGCCTCTGATTCCAGGAGTGAAAATAAAATAGGAAACCTACTGAGATTGCGTAGTTGAAACTCAAGGGTCTGTTTGCGCAGACTCTGGTGCCGAGTGGTCCATGCTTACTCCTGGCAGTGGAGGAGTATAGAGCTGTGTGGTACCATCCAGCATAAGTGAATGGGCCAACTGACACGTCCACAACAACATGTGGAAACTGCTAAATCCTGAAAATGGCTAAATCCTGGACTGTGGGAGAATGAAAAATTAAAATGGCATTACAGATTAAAGACATCTGGGACATGCATACACTCCATCAATCACTTTCCCGACTCTTTCTACAACTGCCACAACATACAAAGCATGCCAAGTGACTCCGTGAAAAATGTAGGTATTGTAACTAGCCGTTTAGGTGAACTAGGCAAAGTGCTTAATTGGACTGATGGAGCAGCATAGAATAGGTACAAATCTTACTAATATTATACAATAAGTTTGGATGTTTGTTACTCAATCACGCAACAATGGCTGAACAGATTTGAATGAAATTTGGCACACACATATAGTACATTACCTGGAATAACATATAGGATACTTATTATCCCCATAACCAAAAATTGGACGGAGACAAATACAAATTTTACTGGGAAAATGTAAACTGCAGCCATTCTTACATTGTTAATGGCAGGGTTCTCAAACTTTGCACAGTTGGTCACTGGGTGACTGGAATTAATATTCAGAAAAGTAGGTGGAGCCTACAAAAGCCAATTAAAATTCACCTATAGACTTTCAAGTGGAATATTTAATTGCTGCCATTCTTGCACTGTTAATGGCACAAGCCTCAAACCTGGTACAGTTGGTCATTGGGTGACTGGGGTTCAAATTCATAAAAGGGAGTTAAGCCACAAACGGACAATCAGATCAAATACATACCCGGGCAATGCCGGGTCATTAGCTATTATATCATAAAAATAAGGAATAAACACAATTGGTATACTGCAGTGCCGGACTTTCTTTTCTAACTGACTGCTTAAAAATATGAGGTGCAAGTGGCCTGATGGAGTAAAGTTCAATAAAATTGCCATGCGCAGGCAGCGCATTGCAATTTTGCCATTACTACTACCAGGGGGAGTACCACCCATTAAGCCTTAGTGCCATGCGTGCTACTGGGTTAACACGTTTGTTGGTATGGTGACACTGACACATGGGGCTTGGGTCACAAAGCCGTGATAACTGTTAACGTGCGAACGCAAATTTTTGTGCGCGATGACAGTTTTCACGCTAAAACTCGCGCAAAACACTTTTCACAGTGTGATAACAGTTATCAAGCTTTTGTGAATCGAGCCCATGGTGTTATAAGGGTTAACAGACGGTGCTCCACAATCGGCAATAACCGTAAAATTGCTGTAGGCTGCCTGTGCATGGCAACTTACCTACTTTAGGGCCTGATTCACAAAGCGGTGCAAACTTTTTCGCGGACTTTTGCGTGCGCAATTTGCCGCGATTCGCGCGATTGCGGACTTTTGCGCGCGCAATTTGCCGTGATTCGCGCAAATCGCGGCAAATTGCACGCGCAAAAGTCCGCAAAAAAGTTTGCACCGCTTTGTGAATCAGGCCCAATGTGTGCAAATATAATACTTATAGCGAGTTTAGGTATTAATCTATTTGAAGCCCATGGCAGAGAACTCAGGGAGGTCATCTGACAGTTAGATAGCCCAACTAGCCTGTTGGGTTTAAGCCAGCTTTTAGGGTGCTTCTCTTGTCTGGACATTGCCAGGGTACCACGCTCTGCCTTACTGTCACAAGTATTGGTAAAATTGCCATGTGCTCTCTGCATATGTCTACTTTACCGGTGTTATGTAAATAAACACATTTGTCTCATGTCCTAAAATCCCAACCACATCCCATTCCTGGCAAAATGGACAATCCACTTGAAAAAGGAGGGTGCAGAGTCTGCACAATGCATAACTGGAAACAAACAGAATAAGTAAATATTTAACAGTCCGCGTCATGTTCAGTACAACCTCATCCATTGTTTATTTAGGAGAGCCCACAACATGCATGGCCTTCTTTAAAATTTGCTGGGAGGAAACGGTGGACTTACCTCCATAAAGCAGACACGAAAGACTGTCTGAATAGTAGTCACATTTATTAATTAGTACCCCAAAACAGTGCAACGCGTTTCGCAGGCCCAGCCCGCTTCATCAGGCAATAAACATGGGGACAAGACAGAATTTCAGCAATAGCAGGTGTAGCGCTGAGGCCGTGAATTGCTGAGGCGCTACACCTGTTATTGCTGAAATTCTGTCTTGTCCCCATGTTTATTGCCTGATGAAGCGGGCTGGGCCTGCGAAACGCGTTGCACTGTTTTGGGGTACTAATTAATAAATGTGACTACTATTCAGACAGTCTTTCGTGTCTGCTTTATGGAGGTAAGTCCACGGCTTCCTCCCAGCAAATTTTAAAGTTTTTATCCACTTTTATCCTGCTGGCGCCTCTGTTCTCCTACTGCTATACTGTGTCCACCCCTGGTGGAGGGGTGATCTACCCCCTTTCGCATCTACAGAGAGCGACTTCTTATCCCTGAGTGAGGACAGGTCTAATCTCCTCACCTGCCTATACAGTGGTTGCCTGTGTGGTAACCCATGTTTGTGAGTATAATTTTCTCACGATAACCTTTATTTCATTTATGCCTAACATACTACACTATATTGGGCTTTCGGTTTCTCTACACTTTATGGCCTTCTTGCTCAGGTCCTAGGCAAATAGCAATATCTATTGGTTCACAATTCCTTCAAAATGTTTTTGACCAGTGGCGTAGCAATAGGGGCTGCAGAGGATGCAACTACACCAGGGCCCTTGCGCCAGAGGGGCCCCAATCACAGTATTAGCTCTCTATTGGTCCTGTGCTGGTAATAATCACTTCTGTGGATGCCTTGAATAGTAGTAATCATAAACTGTTCCCCCCATCCCCTTCTTGCACCTCTGACACTGTGGTTATTATTGGCAGGTTTTGGTGCACCATATTAATTATGTATACAGTGCTTGGGGGGACTCAATGTAAAACTTGCACTGGGTCCCATAGCTCCTTAGCTACGCCACTGTTTATAACCATGAAGATCATTTCTTTATTGAGATGTTATGCTGAAATCACACGGTTCGTTCCCGCATCGAATGCGCCACTCGATTCCCGACAAATCGATTATTCCCGAACATTTCCGAGCGCATTTCGATGATTTTTAGGTCAATTGCCATGTAAAGTATGGCAAATCGACCTAACGATCCATCGAAACGCGAATCGGACATGTTGGAAATAAACGAATCGACGGGAATCGAGCGGCGTATAGACGGGAATCGAGTGCGGGAACGAACCGTGTGTATCCAGCATTAGACATTCCCAAAGAACGGGATCAATCTATTATCACAGTAGATGAGAAGCTGGTGCATCCTTCTTTCAAGGAGAGCTATTCAGTGCCTAAGAACATTGTAATGTTACTTTTAGACACATCACTACATGCTTGCAGCTCTGCTGAGAGTCTTCTCTGAGGGACCGTGTGCAGAAGAATGAGCATGAAATTAGAGGCTTTAGTACTGTTCCTAAAAGTCGGGTTTGATGCATATGAGGAATGATTATATTATCAACTGAGGATTATGGTTATATTTAATTGGATTTATTTGGACCCGAGAAGAAAGCTAAGGAAAACTGGAAAGTGATTAAACAACATATGGCACTGATTATATTTGTTAAAGATCTTCTTTGTAGTTTAAATATGATACACTGAATTGGCTTTTATGAGCACATTATTGCTGAGATAGCAGAATGACAAAAACAAGTTCTAATGAATTAATATCTCTGACAACAAACTGTAATTTCCTGAAAAATTTACACATTTCTGGAAGCCAATTTCTGAGAGTTATGCAATGCTTTTGATAACAGATAGGCCTCGATTCATAAAGCATTCCCGCATTCGGAAATGCAGAAAACCGCTCACTTTACCGACCACACAGCAAAATATGTATTCATAAAGGCTTTTTCCGCATGAAAAGCCGACATTCGCGAGCAGAGTGATCAATCACCGCCTTGCGCGGTGATTATCATAGCAAAAGTAACAAATGTCAATTCATAAAGATTAGAGGTAGCGGTATGCGGACGGGTATTACCGCTACCTCTGATGTGGCGAGAAGCGTGCGGAATACAGTGCAGTGAATGGGACAGACCTCCCAAGCAGCTGCAGAGAGAACACCGCACGGAGGGACTCCGCCTGCTTCTCCTGTTTCCGCATGTCTCCCGACAGCCTAACGCCTGCCTACAGCGGAATATCTCCGCACGCCTGTCACAAGTAGCAACATTTTTATGAATTACCACCCTGAAGGCGGAAATACCGACAGCGGTGTTTCACCGCTCGACTTTCCCCGCTCGACAGCACTTTTATGAATCGAGGCCATAGTTATGAGGTCATGATTAATCAAATGTTGTTTGATTTTTAGAAGGGTTTATTTTCACTCAGTCGACTAGTGAATTGGAGGGGTAGGCAGGGAATGTAATCCTCACTAACCTTTAGGCTCCTTTCACACTTATGCCATTGCATTACGGTTGCGTGTGGTGCAATGCATTCGCTTTTGTCAGGGCAATGCAAGAGATACTCTTGTGATATAGGACAGCAAACTACCAGTGAAGCTTACTTTCCCTGTAATGTAAGCGTCACTGTACGTTTGTGCCGCAATGTTAAGGTGCAGTGCCACTTTTTTAACCACTGCGGTGCGATTGCAGAACCATCATATTACAACAGAGAAAGCAATAAGTGTGAAAGGACCCTTAAGGTGCGTACACACGCACTACGGAAGCCAACGACGGGTCCGTCAGACCCTCCCGCTGGGTGTACTTTCATCCACTCAGTGGATCACTCAAGAACAGCCTTATCAGTCCGCTGACAGTGCGTACACACGCACTACTGTCGGCTGAAAGTCCGCCCAGCGGGAGGGTCTGACGGACCCGTCGTTGGCTTCCGTAGTGCGTGTGTATGCACCTTTAGATTCCTTACACACTGTGATGAATCTGTTGTGCTGCGATCATTTTTATATCACACCGCGCCCTTGCGGTGCGCCCTTGCAGTGAGGCAAACAGTATGCCTCATTAAATGCGCACATCATACTGTTTGTACATTGCATGCAGTGCATTACTGCATCATTACCCGCCACACCGCACCACGACCAATATGCTCCATAGGACGATCATTGTTTTTTTGTCTGGATGCAATGATTTTGTGCCACACCTCGGCTGAATTGTGAAATGACCCTCTCTCCACTGTGCATCCTCTGTACCAGTGTATGGAAACCTACAACTAATACAACCCCTTGCACTGGATCCGGTTGGCATAATAATGACAGGTTAAAATGAAGAGGCGTGAGTTACATTTATTTTACACAAACATGCCTCTGGTACATGTGTGTTCCTTGAAATAAAGGCACACCTGCCACTCAATAGTTAGTGCTCCTTCTATTCCTCCTCCTCCTCTGTGACTAATGGTCTTTTTATTAAAGTTATGGTGGTATTCTCTCCAATACAGTTCCTTCTCCCCAAGCCCCACTCCTGGAAATAGTACCTGTCCACCCCACAATTTACCAACACCCCTGTGATTATTCCAGCCAGTGGTGGCTGGATGGTGTAAAGTGGTGACTGGATGGTGTAATGGTTAAGGGCTCTGCCTCTGACACCGGAGACCAGGGTTCGAATCTCGGCTCTGCCTGTTCAGTAAGCCAGCACCTATTCAGTAGGAGACCGTCGGCAAGTCTCCCTAACATTGCTACTGCCTATAGAGTGCGTCCTAGTGGCTGCAGCTCTGGCGCTTTGAGTCCGCCAGGAGAAAAACGCGATATAAATGTTATTTGTCTTGTCTTGTCTTATTCATCTTCTGCTGTTCCTCATAATTAGTTCTCTACCTCTTCCCCTTTTGTTATGAGGTCTGTGGTGGGTGGCACAGGGATTATGCTTTACTAGCAGATGGTGGCAGACTACATGGTAAATGTCTACAATTCAGAGGGCAGCATGATCTGTCTCTGCTGCCATCCTTGCATTCCAAAAACTGTTAGATATAAAGGGATATATTTGCAAAAGAGCACTAATCAGAAAAGTGTTTGTAAAGCAATGATGCATGCAATACGCTAAAACCACATAAACACCTTAATACAGTTTAGCACACACAATGATAATAATATTGTGCGTATGGTAATTTTTAGGCGTTTGTGAACCCCCACTATTCCTACGGCACGCTTGCAATGCAGTTGCCAGAGGTTCCCCTTAAAGAGAACCAGAGACGACGCACCCTCATGTATTTTACCATTTATATCAATGGGAAGATGACAGTAAACACCCACCCTGCTCTCTGTTTCATTCTTCTCTGCTAAATCTGCCTGTTATCAGCCCTGATAAGAATCCCCGACTGAGCATTCAGTCTAGCTTTGCCCGGGAATGATTATAGCTGAGTCAGTCTTCTGTGATGTCTTTTGAAGCCCATGTCTGCCTCCTCCTGGCTCTGCTTTCCTGCTATTTATCCTCAAAGCAGCAAAGCAGAGCCACAAGGGGGGCAGGCTTGGGCTTAAAAAGACTTCAGAGAAGACAGACTCAGCTATAACATTCCGGGCAAAGCTACACTGAATGCTCAGTCGGGGATTCTTTTCAGGGCTGATAACAGGCAGATTTAGTAGAGAGCAGGGTAGGTGTTTTCTCTAATGTTTCCACTGATATATATATATATATATATATATATATATATATATATACATATATATATATATATATATATATATATATATGGTAAAATACATGAGGGTGCTTTGTCTCTGGTTCCCTTTAAGTATTAGGTAGTCCCCCCCAGTTTAAGTATCCAGAGAGGGGCACAACCAGTATTTAAATAATATAATATAAAATAAAATTAATGGGATTACTTAAAAAAAAATTATAGCCCTGTCAAAGGGTCTCTAGACTGCTCTGGTGATGGATATTTAATAAAGAGTATACACTTTGTCCCGTGATGGCACAACTCTGTACCATTTCCTGAAAAATTTGTTGTGGGCAGTAGTGCAATTTTTTGTTTTAAAATCAAGTTCGGCATAAATACCACCACCGCACGTCACTAATGTTCAGTAACTTTTATTCCATTTTTTAAATGTATAGATGTTTTTAATTTTTTTTAATTATTTGTATTAAAAAAACATTTTTATATATATGTTTAATACAGAGCACAGCCTTAATACATAGTTTTACAAAACCTTACAGAGTTTTGTATAGCAAAGCGCAGCAGTAGCTGAGTTTTTGGTCAGCTCATCCGATCTCACAGCGGGCGATAAACCATTTTTTGGGGACTTACAATTTCTCTTTGGTTTATATCATGAATCAGATTAGGTATATCTGAGGCTTATTGGTCTTTGGACTACAGTTAGATTGTTTTATGAGCTTCATCGTGAACAAAAACATCTTTTAGAGTAATTTGTTTAAGTTTCTGCCCATTCGTCCTTAAAAGACTCCCTGGACACCTACCCAAAATGACCCAGCAGTCTTGGCCAACATTTGTCTAAACTTTGCGGAAATAGAATGAAATGTTTAAAGGCATTATAGCATTCCATCGGTTAAACAACATAAACATTTAACTAATAGGCTGCAATTATCCTTTCTATATTCTTTATGTATATAGGATACTCTTTTGAGCCAATTTTTGTATTTAAAAATTAAGCCTAATGTGTGCACTTTCCATCTATCTACTATTTTCATTAAAAAATCTCACAAATATCAAATTACAATATACCACAATGGGAGACATGAAAGGGCCACATTGTCTTATTTTTCCTGGCCTGTTGTTTTAACATGTTGCCTCAGCATCACATTATTGTATGCCTTATTTTATGTGTGTGCGTACTGCTGGCTCCAGAGCCTTGCAACCATTTTGGAACCAAGAAATAGCCAAACATGCATTCTTCATTAATAAGCGAATCCTCGACATGCCATTTTATTCTCATCCCGGCTTTATAAAATAAACCCTCTGCAGCATATCCTGAGTTTCAATCACTGAATCACCATTGTTTTGAATCCATTTGAAAAAGTGAAATAAATTCCATGTGTGATGCGGAAGAATGGCCCTATACAAACCATGTGTTGGAGACAGCACGGTCTCAATTTTCTCCAGTCAGATCTGTAACTAAAAATATAGTCACTGTTCAGTTTGTTTATTATTCAGACATGAAAGGCTAAATTAAGCATTCAGATGTTTCAGAAGTCTATTAGCCTAACGGTTTTGTAATTTTGCCAGCCTGACCTAAACAGGATTTGGTTATACAGGTTTTTAACCAATAAACGAATTATTCTCGAAGCAGCCAAAAGTCATTAATGGCTAATATTGTTCTCTAAACATAATATACAAATGTGTAATGCATTATTCACCCCAAAGTCAAATACGGTTTATTAATACGATCAGGAAACATTATGGATTTTTAAACAGTCTATATAAGGCGAAAGTAAGTCAATTACACATGGATACTGTTGCACTGAATTGTGTGGATTAACTGCAGATGTTCTGGTGCATTTGCAGGAACAAAGAGATGCGCTGGAATGCAGCGAGGGATGAGCTAGCAAAATTTTAAGGTGGATTGGACCCGATATCACTTAGGGTGCCCATACATGGTACAATTTTTTCATTTTTTTTTTCGATAAGATAATTTCATTTGATTATTTCATTAAATCGAATATAAAGATTTTTCCAACATGTCCGATCGGATTTTTATCGAAAAATAGGATAATCGTTTGTTTTTCTTGATCGAAAAAAAAGGATTCTTTTTGACTTTCATTTGATTCGGTCGTTTTGGTCAAATAAACGGGAAAATCAAACGTTTTTATTGTACTGTGTATGGGCAGCCAATTCTCACCATTAAGCCACATTAGGCCAGAACAAGGTTTTCCATAAAAAAAATTGTAAATAGAGGTAAAAACTTTATCTTTTGATCAATTTTAGCCAGCGGATTTTAAATGCAGTTTATGAAATATATCCTTGCCCATAGGTATTGCGGCTGTACATATATGCCTGGAAAAAGCAGTGAATTTGCCGCCAGAGTGCCCGGGTTGCAGCTGCAACAGGACTTTAGAGATCTCTGGGAGTAAAATGTTAGTACTATCTTTTGATTGATTTTTAGCCCTTAGGGCTCAGACACACTATAAGCACTTTTCTTAGTGCTTTCTGGCCTCAGGAGCTTCCTGAGAACTTTCATTAAAATCACGGTAAAATAGTGATTACCGTGATTTGAACGAAAGACAATGGGAGCGGTTTTTAAAAAGCTCTCTGAACGCTCTGGAGTCCAAAAAGCGCTCAGAAAAGTGCCTACAGTGTGTCTGAGCCCTCATTGATACCAATCAAGAGACGTGATTTATTAGTTATCAGTTTCACTTCGATTTACGATTGTTTACAATTGTTTCTTCTATTACAATGTGTCAGTTTTGGAAAAGGCATTATCGAGAGTCTTGTGGACCGTTTTGTAAGTGAAAATCTCACAAAACTGTAACTATTTCGCTCATTCCTATGTGCAGCTACTTATAACACTATATACTGGCTATAATAACCTTGTAGCTGATATATATGGAACCAAAGTTCTTATTTCATGTATGGATTTGCTTGTTCCACCTCTGACTGACCACTGGGAATCAGAAAACAATTACGATGAAATGGGGCCCTAGGCAAGAGAACAGTTTTTGCCCACCACTGATGATCACATGGGTTTTTTTTTTAGTAAGATTTGGTGATTGCCAGCATCCACCAGGCCCCTAGATTCTTCCCAGGCCCTAGGAAACTGCCTGGGATTGCCTTGTGGATGATCCGTCTCTGCTGGAAAGAGCTTATGAATTGGATAGAAGAGTTATTCATATTATGTACAAAAACATGCGGTAGTTTTATTATTTTTGTTTACTCCTATAGAACCAACATCTTGTGTAGCACTGTACATAGTAGAAAAAAAAATACAAGAATGGGGTGCATAGATACATGAGCATTTTAATGCACTGTACTATCAACATATCCAGTGACACAAGTACAAATACATAGAGTTGATGTGGCTTTTGAAAGCACTGCCAATACTGGTACATGTTCATTTTATAAGGTGCACAGAAACAGAAAACACTAGGAGGGAGGTCCCTGCCCTTGCAAGCTTACAATCTGGATGTTCATGGGGTGAAGACGTAAGGGAATAGACAAAAGGGTTGTACTTTAGGAAAATGGTATTCCCTGATACCACCAAGCTATCGGCTATTGTGGTGTAGGCTACACAAATTGTATGTAAATGATTAATCAGCTTGTAAGCCTCCGAGGAAGGGGCCAAGTATCACAAATCTGTATCAGGCTTTGGATAGAAGTTTTTGAAGTTTATTTACATTTCCATATTTTTTAAGGATTCTTTATAGTGCTGTTATTTATGCAAATAGGTTTATCAACTGCACTCATTTTTATTATCAAGCACTACTCCACTGTGGCAGACCCCTTTTGTGTGCTACTTGATGGGTCCTTTCCAAGGGTTGATCCAAAAGTCTGTAGCCTCAGACTGAAACAGAAAACTCTGGATCATGAAACCCATTTTATTTTTAGACATAAAACAAACCACAAAGTTAAACACTTGAAATTTGGGAGACACACATTACAACACACAGTATCATAGTAACACCACACTAATCAAATCACACTTCTTCCGTGTTGAGCAATGGATGTTTATATGACTCCTTATAATATAACCTAGGCAATTTATGTTTTGGGTGGATTTTCACTCAATATCAGTATAAGTGTTAACTGATTGTTATTAAAAATATTTGCATATTGTTCTATACATAGATTTAAGATGCTACCATTTTAAAGTATAATAATAATAAAGGTTCCCCTCCTGGGATCCACCCTGGCTCCTGATCATGTGACATGCATTGGGAGCCAGAGGAGAGCAACATAGAGCATGTGGCTGTCAAGGTGAACAGAGGATACCAAACATAGTGCTTGAGCAGGCAAATATTACACTGCTCTGCTGCTCTACTCTGCATAAGGAATAGAAGTGGCCCCCATAACTACACCACTTTGGCCTCGATTCATAAAGCATTACCGTATTTGTTAATGCAGAAAACAGCTGACTTTAGCGAGCACTTAGGAAAATGCCAATTCATAAAGGCTGTTACCGCATGAAAAGCTGAAATTCCCAAGCAATGAGGTAAATTACCGACTTGTGCGGTGAATACCTCAACACATGTCTGTAAATGTCAATTCATAAAAACTAGAACATGCAGTAAAGACCAGGAAAATTACCGGCAGCTTTGATGTGGCATAAACAGTGCTGGGAGCTGTGACTCTGAAGCAAAAGCAGCGACAGCTATAACTGGCAGGATCAGGGAGACAATCAAAACAGCCCCTTTCTGCTGATCGGATTATGATAGGACCTGCAGGCTTCTCGGGAGGAACAAACTTTGCTACCCCCTAGGCAGCGAGCAGAGAGAATGGAACAAAACCAGTTTCCTCTGAAACCCTTCGGCTGTTTAACCCATTAGGTTCCTGTTTGAAGATGCTGAAGAACAAGTGGGGAAATCGCATAAGCATGGCATGTGTAAAATCTCTTGGAGTTCATCTAAGCAGTGGCAATTAAATAAAATGTTAAGAAAGACTAATAGACCGATTCAGAGCGAGCAGAGGCAGTCTGTACACTGCCCTCATTTCTGAACTGTTAAGAAAACTTACAAAGCTTGTTCTGCCTAATCCAAGCAAGTGTCACCTATGTACCGCGTGCGGGTTGCACTAATTGCATAACCCTCGCTACTCTAGTGGTGTAAGTCCTGGTAAAATTGCCATGTGCGTGGCAGATTTACCATATGTTAAAGAACCAACCCCCAAACAACCAGAGAAAATACTTAGACATACACAATGGAAAAAAGTAATGAACTATTTATTATTATTATTTAGAGCATGGCAATATGTTTTATGGTGCTGTATTGAGTAAAAATAAACAAGCGTACATAAAAATGCAGACAATGTTGCAAAATATAGAAATGATAGACACTCTAGAAGTCTATAGTATTATCCTTATGATTGTATTCGTCTACAGCTGAAAACGCTTGCTGTGTTATCATTTTGAACCTAACCATAAATAATAAGTTGTATTAAAAAGGCAAATATTATTTTTTTAATTTAAAAATGTATCAAATGGAATTAAATTAAGCAGAAAATTAAATTGCTGGAATTCCTGCTTTTTATGTTTGCCTAAAGAAGGATTTTAATTACACGATTTACTTTCAGAGTAATGGGAGATGGAATTGTATTTGATTTCAACTATCTTGCATCCGTTTCTTCACAGAAGGCTACCAATGTAATATTACAAAATAGGGAAAGGAAGCTTCTTAGGCTGTCTGATCCCTTATCTGACCATCAATGGTTGCTACAAAAATAGAACTGTTTTTCCATTTATTTCTTTTAATAAGAAAAAAAACTCTTAAACCTCAAAATAAAAATTTGATCATTTGTTGGAGCAGCACTTTTCGGGTTAACCAGCAGATTTTTCTGCTCAAAATGTTCTTGTTTTAATGTTTTGTTGTACAGACAACATTGCGCAGTATTTATTATTACTACATTTACTTAGTATTAACACATGGTAGATTGGTACATTTCATTAAATGTTGCTTAGTGAGGTTCACATTCTAATGTCCACAGTCTCCAATTTAGTCTATGGTCAATATAAGGGAAAGCCAGTTAACTTCAAAATAGGGATTCAAGGAATAGAGGCAACAACGCGCCAACAACAGGCCCTTGTGGATAACAGCCTGGCCTTGAATAATTACAAGTAAGAAAGAGAAAAAAAATCTGTATACATTCTATTTAACTATAACCACCTTTGTCTTTATGAAACAGGAGGTCATCGCCTACTACTCCCAGTACTCCCTAGATGAACGGATGAGAAGCCACATGGCACTAGACTGGATCATGAAGGAGGAGGAGACACCAGGAATCATATCTCAGGAGCTTCAACTTGCTCTCCGAGAACTGGAGGAATCCAGGAAGGCCGGCAGAGAGCTGCGATTTTACAAAGAAAAAAAAGAAATTTTGAGCTTAGCTCTGAGTCACATCTACAATGATTGCATTACTTCACCTGCACATGTTGATCATTTGAACTTTACTCTAAATGGCTATCACTAGTAGATCATCTGCTGTATTCTAAGATCAAGAGAAGAATGAATGGAAACACAGGCTATACATTTTGGTTTCTAAGACCACACAGGCTACACATCATGGACGTTTTTTGTTTTTTGTAGACCTTAATTTGAAATCACGTTTTGAACTTACTTTTTAAGTCTATTTGCCTTGAAAACTACACCCTGAACAATAATTTCAATACAAAGTCCTGGATGGAAAATGTACAACTGCACTTGTGTTTTACAACTACTGGTATCTCATACATTTTTTAACTACCATCCATTACAACATTTTCCTGGTGAAAATACATTCACAGCTTTATAGTGAAGTGTTAATTTTCCAATTCCTTCTTTAGCTGGTACACTCTTTCACACTTTTGTCTTCTCTAATATAATTTTATATTTTCCTTTTCTTTTCTTTTATGATATCAGTGGTCCAAATTGCCAGACAATGGGAATGACTCACAAACCTTGGTAAAATTGCTCTGCATGTATGCTGGTCATTTACTGTACGTTACACAAATAGCATAATGCGCAGTATACAACCAGTGCACCAGTTGTGTATATCACGTGAGTCCCGGTAAAACTTGCTAGGGTTTCCTGAATCAACTCCCATCTGCCTATGAAAAGGACCCTGACATACTACATTCATTACTTTGGTAGGACTCTCTTTAGGTACCTACATTAATAGAATATTCTGCCTACATTCACAAATGCTTTAATAGTAGAAATACAGTTATAACATGCACAGTGTTCTTTGATGGCTGAATAAGAAAAATTGTCATTCAGATAAAATTCCTATTGTGTGGTCCTGTGTTGATAATACACATGGAGCTTGGTGGGCAATGATGCCATAGTTCTTGGCTGCTTGGTGGACATTCTGGAGGCAGCTTTTGCTGACAGTAAGGTTTACACAGGGTTTGGATAAACTTTGACATCTAATCCCCATGGCTACAGAGTGTAATTGATGATGTGGTTTTACCTACATCATGATGTCATTATATTACAGTAGATCTGTGATGACATCATGTCTGTACCCATCACCACTAGGGTTAACATAAGTGTGAGAGATCTGCTTATTCCAAGCAAGCTGGTCATGTAAATATGTCTACAGATGCTTATAGAGAACTGTATATTGTAGTATTGTGTGTGCTTTCAGTTGCGTTTTATTACATATGAAATTGCACTTAAATGATATAGAAGATTGCAGAAGCAGGTGATGGTTATTTTAGATAATTTTGTTGCCAAAATGTATTTTTGTCATTCAGTTTTTATGGTCTTTGTTCACCTGCAAACATCAGATATTGACATTCAGTAGTAATGTTGAAGGCTACCACACACATATGAGTACTTTTGCCTGCAGGGATCGTTACCATATCCTTTAGGCCAAGTGCTGTGATTTCTGTCCAGAATGCCTACAGGCTAGCGATGGGTCTGCTGCAGTGAAGGAGGGGTGAAGGGTCAACACATGGTGCAGGACAGAGCAGCTTTTGATGGTCAAGGTGAGGAGAAGACTAATACTCTTGGTGTCGCTTTTGCCAAGTGATTCTAAAGATCATGTATACTGGATCTTTAGGCAGAGTTGGAGGGGGGGGGGGGGCGCTCCTAAACACTCTATTCCTAGCTTAGGCAGGGAACCCACTTGTCTTTCAGTATTCTGCGCGTGTTTTTCTGCATGCATTTTCTGCACCCCAAGTGTGTTTCTATGCAGGAAAACTTGTGTGTGTTTTTTCACAGCAGCTGATGTAATTGATAGAGAAAACTGAAAAAAGTGCAGAGTCATCATGTAGAATGTCAGTTTTTTTCTGCATGTGAAAAACATATTAAGTGAGAAATAGCCCATTGATTAACATGAGTTCTCAGTTTTTCTGCGGAGAAAATGCTCTCGAAAACAGTCAAGTGTGTTCCCTGCCTTAAAGAGACACTGAAGCGGAAAAAAAAAATAATATAATGATTTGTATGTGTAGTACAGCTAACAAATAAAACATTAGGAGCAGAGACATAAGTCTAATATTGTTTCCAGTACAGGAAGAGTTATGAAACTCAAGTTGTTATCTATGCAAAAGAGCCATTGGGCTCCACGACTTTCAAAGTTGTAGAGAGCTTTGTCTTCTGAAGCTTGTTTTCTCAAGTGTCTGGCACTGTATTTATTTTTTCTGCAGAGAACAGTTCAAAAGTTTACTAGCCTGCTCTGTAAAAACATTTAGAATCCTGAGTAGTGTGTAAACTGCAAATATTATAGAATGATGCAATGTTAATTGATGCAATAAAAAAAAAAAAAGAAAAAAAACCCGATATAACTGAAAATAAAAATATGAGAATATTTTCTTTGCTACTAATGTTCTAGTAATTATCCGCATACAATTCATTATATCATACTTTTTTTCACTTCAGTGTCTCTTTAAGTATATTTCAGATAGAAGCTGGATGTGCAAAGTACAGTTCAACTACCAAAGTTTCCTTAATAATTAAAAGCCTGTATATGAACATGCATAGCTGAATGTGTATGTTCATTTCTGTAGAGGAGAGAGAGGAGAAATCTTCCCCTGTGCTTTAGTCAGTAGTAACTGGGAAATTTCTCCTAGCCTATTGCTTGTTGTTCCATGTAGAGTCAAGGATGGTCATATGAGGTGACACTCATTTGATTTCTGTACATAGATCTGGCTTTTTGTTTATGAAGATCCAGGGATAGGACTGTGAATGTAGTAAAAATGACAGAATCATGGCTTTGGGGCACCAAAGTTTGAAAAATTAACCAAAACCAGAGTTCTACAGAGTTAACCTTTTTTATTTTTGCTCCATATAGTTTTAACGTGTAAGCCTAAAAGTGAATGCAGACTCATGTCTTTTTTTTTTTTAATCTTTCACCAAAACACTGTGCATAAACCTAAACCACTAATAGCGTATGTCCTGGTAGTGCGCTCCTTTAAATGCAAACAAATCCAATAAAACAATGTGTAGGAAGTGCTAGATAGTCCGTGCTTCTAAGATAACTCCAAGTAAAGAAGTGCAATACACCCTCAACCAATACAGTTTAATAGGCACTTAAACCACTGCGGTGTCCATATACAGTACTCCATAAATGCAGTAACACTCCTTTAATCACCAGTGAGTGCCCCTACCACACCCCTTCGATAGGCAACTCACTGTTAGTAATGACCCTTAAGTTACAGGGGTCTGCAGTGCATTAGAGGCAATCAAGGTCTTCCCTCTGCCTATGAGCGTATCTCCTGAACATCACCTCTATCTCCAATAGAAGTTTCACAAAAGATCACCTCATAATCTATAGACTCTTCATAGCGAAATACCTCCATAAAAATGTAGTGAAAATATAGATGTTAACTCACATTTAGATGAATATCAAAATGGCATGAGTTGTTGTGGGCTCTCCCCCGCTCGTGGCCACTGGACTGGTCTCTCTCATGCACCACTGTGCAAGGATGCCTAAGTCTCGCCGAACCATGTTGCTTGCCCTCAGTTCCATGCTGAAGCTCCTCCCAACATGTTTCATCAAGTCACTCTAAGGGCTTGATACACTTAACCCTAATAACTCATAGCACGGCTGCGCTAACGTTTTTTGCACGCGTTTTCGCGCGCAATCACGAATTTTCACCCGCAATTGCCTGAAATTTCACCCGCAAAAACACTAGCACGGCTGTTCTATGAATTATCATGGTTTAGTGAATCAAGCACTAAGGCACTCCTCTGCCAGTATGCATTCCTTCCTGAGACCTGATCTCTAGGTGTCCTCCAATGTCTTTTGAAATGTCATTATGTTTCATTCTAAACCACTTAATACAATTAGATGTTGTTATTCCACTTTTAGCCCTGCAGTGGAACACTAATTGAAAGCACAAAGCAGTGTTTCTGTATGGCAGTTGTTCTTACACTCTCAGCCTAAACAATCATGGATAATCAGTTTGGGCTGTAGTTATGAAGTATATAACTAAAGTGTCATTTTGGTGCTCATCATTTTGGAGGTAAGATCTCCCTAAACTGATACACTATATTCAAACCTAAAGCTTCATTGGAGAAGAGGGTTTTCATAAGATGTTCCACCAGTCATCTGAGAAATAACCAACAATAATTGACCCAGGGTTACTGGCTGACCTTCGCACTATTGATCTCTGGAGCAGCGGACAGAGTTTGAAATTGCTGAAAGGAAATATTTCCATTTTAATTCTCACGTTTTGAAGGTCAACAGGGTGACTTAACCATCTTAACGTTAAGAAGATGGAGCATATTCAAGATTAATGGGAGAAGGCTCTCTTTGTATAGAAGCACTTATTATCTAGGAAGTAATGGTCTACCACTGAGTTCCCCAACCCTGTCCTCAAGGCCCACCAACAGTACATGTTTTGCATAAAACCACAAACATACACAGGTGGGGTAATTAGTGTCTCAGCAGAACGGATTACCTACCTGTGAGGATTTCCACAAAACATGCACTGTTGGTGGGCCCTGAGGACAGGGTTGGGTAACACTGGTCTACCAGCTTGTGTATTTTTGTAGTTTTTGCATTTTGTTTTTTAGACAAACGAGGTGTATTTTTTTGTTACTTTGTTCTTAATTTTTTTTTTTGTCTGTGGACAATTTATCTGATGTCCAAATAAAGATGTACAGTTAATAGAAGTCTCTTGTGATGCATTTTAATTATTTCACAATGTTCTTTGTAGCCAAATGTTTTCCTTGGTAAAAGTAAATGTTGACAATTTTTGTTAAGAACTCATCTGTCTTTCTTTTTAAAGGAATACTGTAGGGAGGTCGGGGGAAAATGAGTTGAACTTACCCTGGGCTCCTAATGGTCCCCCGCAGACGTCCTGTGCCCGCGCAGCCACTCACCGATGCTCCGGCCCCGCCTCCGGTTCACTTCTGGAATTTCAAACTTTAAAGTCTAAAAACCACTGCGCCTGTGTTGCCGTGTCCTGAGTACGGTCTGCGCCAGCGTAGAACACTCCTGGTGACATCAGTGGGAGCGAGGACATAGCAACGCTGGCGCAGTGGTTTTCAGACTTTAACCACTTCAGCCTACAGGGTTGAGATTTTTTTTACATGTGAGCAACTTTCACCTCCCATTCATTTGCCAATAACTTTAGCACTACACATCACAATGAATTGATCTATATCTTGTTTTTTCCGCCACCAATTAGGCTTTCTGTGGGTGATACATTTTGCTGAGAATTAATTTATTCTAAATTCATTTTAACAGGAATATTAAGAAAGAAATGGAAAAAAATAATTATTGCTCAGCTTTTGGCCATTATAGTTTGAAATTAATACATGCTACCATAATTAAAACCTATGTACTTTATTTACCAATTTGTCCCGCTTATTACACCATTTAAATTATGTCCCTATCACAATGTATGGCGCCGATATTTAATTTGGAAATAAAGGTTCATTTTTTCAATTTGCGTCCATCACTATTTAGAAGCCCATAATTTAATAAATCATATTGATATACTCATTTGACATGAATATTTAAAAAGTTCAGACCCTTAGGTAACTATTTATGTTTTTTTTTATTATTATTGTAATTTTTCATTTTATTTTTTATTAAAACTTGTATGTGGGTATTTTTTTGGTGTGGGAGGTAAACAGGGGATTTTAAATGTTTGAAAATTTATTTATTCAATTGTAAGTGTTTTTTGGTGTAGTTTGCTATTTGGCCACAAGATGGCCACAGTCAAAAAGTCCTGGGAGCGATCAATCTCGCTCCCAGGAAGAAGTATGAAGACGGGAACTTTTTGATCTCAGAAAAGCCGCAGCGTCTGAAGAGACGCTGTCGGCTTTTCTCCGGGGGGGTCCGATCAGTGAAAGGGATTTATAATCCCTTTCATTGATCGCTGGGCTAACAGCCAGCAGTGGGGGCGCGCACGCGGGGCCCACGGGAGCACGCGCGCGCGACCCGCGGGAGTGCGCGCAGCCTAACTGGATGAAAATTTTCGTCCAGTTAGGCTGAAGTGGTTAAAGTCTGAAATTCCAGAAGTGAACCAGAGGCGGGGCCGGAGCATCGGTGAGTGGCTGCACGGGCACAGGATGTCTGCGGGGGACCATTAGGAGCCCAGGGTAAGTTCAACTCATTTTCCCTCGACCCCCCCTACAGTATTCCTTTAAGGAATATACTTGGATAATGTCTTTTGGTTTGAAAGCATTCATTCAGGACAGCGTAATGTACTGATATATCTTTAATCCCTGGTCTCCCTGATGAAATCTGTCTTTAATGATACATCTGGGAAATATTAAAAAATCTGATTTACTTACCTGGGGTTTCCTCCAGCCACTGGAAGTGTGTCCCTCTCCGCAGCTCTGATCAAAGCCAGTTTCCCGGTGTCCACTCCATAGCAGCTGCCAATCTGGCCAGGTAGGTGGCCACTGTGCATGGCTGCTACGGAAGGCACCCCGGGAGACCGGCTTGACGTGGAGCTGCGGAGAGGGACACATAGGCTTCCAGAAGCTGAAGGAAACCTCAGGTAAGTATATCAGATGTTTTAATATTTCCCAGATGTGTCCTTTAAAGGCCTCCTGCACTTGCCACAACATTTTCTAATCACTCATGATGGCATTATATTTCCTTTTTCTTTGCTTACCAAAGAGAAACAAACTGTTTCCTAAGATATGGCACCTCTTTTTAGGCAAACAGTGGAAGATACCGTTATGAGACGAACAATCGGCCAGATTCACTAAACTTAGGTAAAATTGTCCTACTTATGGAGACTGCTTGGCACACATTGCACAATTGGGGAAACCCATGTTACCTGGGTAACACTTGCTTCCCTAGAGTAACGCTCGCTAGACTTCTTGTGAAGTGTGCATTACCATAGCAACGTGAGCTTTACCCAGGTAGTGGGGGTTACCCTAATTGTGCAACGTGTGCTAAGTAATCTGTGTAAGACACTGTGAAATTGCTGTACACTCCCTGTGCATGGCAATCTTGTCAGTTTAGTGCATCTGGCTCAGTGTGCTTCTGCTGTCTTTGTGCATACAGCTCCCTCTTGGTAGTAGCCTCACTGCTTCTGGCCACTTCTGACCCAAAGTCTCTGGTATTCAAGTCTGATGATCTGATGAAAATGTAGCTACTGTGGACTCCAGCAGTGAAATCTTCATAATATTTTATTACACTTTGCAGGTTTGGCGATTTTTCATCTTACTTTTCATTTTTTTCCACTTTTCCTGGTGCATCCTGCATATTATTAAATAATTAAAGTGAAAACGAGGGGATAGAGATATGAAGGCTGCCATATTTATTTCCTTTTTAAACAACACCAGTTGCCTGGCAGTCGTCCTGACCCTGTATCTTTAGTACTTTTAGCCATAGACCCTTAGCAAGCATGCAGCAGATCAGGTACTCTGACTCAGGTTTGACTGGATTAGCCGTATACTTGTTCCTAGGTTTTGACTCAGATGCTACATATGCCAGAAGATCAACAGGGCTGCCAGGCAAGTGACATTGTTTACAAGGAAATAAGTATGCCTCCAAATCTCTCTCACCTCACGTTCCCTTTAAAAATAAAGCGGAAAGGGGCTAATTGTATCCCCGCAAAAGCCAAAGCAGACATTAAACTAGACATTCACTTCTCTTTCCATGTCTTATCAAGAAACAAAATGCAATAGGCAATAATTGCACAGAACAGGTCAGTCAGTCAGAGGCTAAAAGCCTCTGACTGACTGACCTGTTCTGTGCAATTATTGCCTATTGCATTTGTTTCTTGATCTTCAACACCTGCTCACTACTTCCTGTGTACAGTGTGTTTTCTGTAATGCTCTTATTTTTATCTTTCCAATAAAGTTGATATTCTGAGACAAAAAAAAGGAGGGGGGGGGGGGAGTTTAATGATTTGTGTCTCATTCATTTTTATCTACATTTTGTACAGTGTCTCATCTTTTTGGGGAAATGGGGTTTAACTGATAAAATTGTCCCTAGCTGGCAGCATGGTATTAACATGTTAGCAGCCCTGCAATTGATTTTTCACAAAGCCCCATTTCACTTAAAACCAGCCTTGTTCTTCTCCACACTTTTTCTGCCCCAGACACTGTGCATTCCATAAGGCACTTTGGCCAGTATTCAAAGAAAATAGAGTGTTCCCTTAAAGTGAAAACATTCAAAGTTTTCACTATAAAGTCACTTGAGGGTCCAAATTGGTCACCCATTTAATTTTGGTTTCTAGTCTCGGCAAATTATTTCACCCAAATGTCTGTAGTGAATTGGGCTTAGGCAGACAACAGACAATTCCCCAAATTCCCCTTATCAAATGTGACTTCCAGATACTCTATACCGAGCAAGGTAAGCGGGGATCGGGTTGCCCACCTCCGCTTCTTAGCAGAATATTTGCACCGTGATTCATTGTTGAATGCGATCACATAAAAGAACCTTGTTTTGCACAGCCTGAAACATCAAAATAATGACTTGACAGCTGACATGTTGTTTTCTAGAAACCCAATATTGGGCTGCAGCCTAAGAAAATAAGTGGGCAGTAAAATCCTCAGACCAGAAAGGAATAATAAAATGATCTTTCTAAATTCATTTTTTTTCAGACAACTTAAGAAAAACAATTTTTTTTCATCTCAGCAATGAAATGAGATGAAACATTTTTGCAAGAAGGAAGCAAATGATAAATTATTAACAATATTAATTAAGCTACACAGCGTGATGTACTAATGACTAGTGGTGAAGATAGCTATGTAAAGCCACTCAGGGCTTTCTATACACATTATTATTGTGTGACATAAAAAGACAACAATTATCCCAGCAATGTGTGCCCTGAGCTACAGAGTGTATTGTGACATGCAGCTGTATAAAACTAAATAGCTCCGAGAGCAAATGTTCTTCAAGTACCCAAACAAACATGTTTAGTAACATACTTATTTCTGCTTACAGCAACAAGATGCCATTAACCCTGTCGTTGCCAGTCAGAACCCCACAAAAGTACTTATTTTTTTTCTGAAAGCAGAGATCTAGTAGGGTCAAGATATAGTAATATAATCTGCGTAGTGTGTCACATGATCGTTACGTCAACATTTATAAAATACTCTGGTGCATACTGTGTGTATATATGTATGTATATATATATATATATATATATATATATATATATGTATGTATGTATGTATGTATATGTATGTATGTATATATATGTGTGTATATATATATATATATATATATATATATATATATATATATATATATATGTGTATATATATATATATATATATATATATATGTGTATATATATATATATATATATATATATATATATATACTTTTGGCGTCCGACCTCGTCCTCTGAGATTTTCCACAGTACGGAACATCTAGTATTTTTTAATAATACTTGCACTGTAGCCATTGGAACTTGCAAACATTTAGAAATGGCCTTGTAACCCTTTCCTGACTTGTGAGCAGCCACAACGTGCAGCCGTAGGTCCTCACCGAGCTCCTTTGTCTTAGCGATGACTGTCTACAAACCAACTGCAGAGAGCTGTTGTTTTTCACCTGTTGAGTTGATTAAAACATCTGTTCCCAATTAATCAGGGTAATTGGGATGCTTTAGAACAGCTTGGACTATTTGGAATGGTATATAACTTTGGATTTTCCCACAGACTGGGACAGTTTGTGAAGGCTGCTCAAATGTAAATAAATGCTGAGATTTTTTTCCCCAATAATGCCTCTTGTGCATTGTCTTATTATCTTTTGGGAGACACCGATGTTATTTCCCGTCAAAAAACTACTTGCTGGTTGAATAAAAGTAACTTTAACTACATAACATCCGCCTCACACCAATGGGCATGAGCGCAGCGGCAGCCCCACTCCAATCGGCGTGCAATTTTGCTGTGTGACATGGGTGCCCCCATGAGAGTGTCAGGATCGATCCGCTGTCATAAGCTGATGCCCATGACAGCCGATCGCTATGATTGGCTGGCGGGGGGAGGGAGGGACGGGTATAAAAGATTAAAAAAAAAATTAAAAAATCAATATTCATCAAAAAAAAATAAAATTATATATTTGTATAAAAAGAAACAAATATGCCAGCAGGAATAAGAACACACCAACAGAAAGCTCTGTTGGTAGGCAGAAAAGGGGGGGAATCACTTGTGTGCTGAGTTGTACGGCCCTGCAGCGAGGGCTTAAAGCTGCAGTTGCCTAATTTGTATAAAATAAATTAATTAAATAAAAAGCCTGGTCACTAGAGGGGTGTAAGCCTATAGTCCTCAAGTGGTTAAGACAAAAATTTGCCAGGGGTATGAATAATTAGGGGCAGCACTGTGCCATTTTAGAACATTTTAGAGCATAAAATAAGCTTATTTTCAGCTTATGAAAGAAACATAGGTGGTACATTGGCTCAGGTACCCCACAAAGGGTTACATGTGCTGAAAAGGTTGAGAACCACTTCACTTAGGGCATTGACGAAGAGCTTTCTAAAGATAGTGTAGTTAATATACACCTATTGTTTTAAGTTATCCCCTATCTGCACACTAGGCAGCCCTTCTTAGCAGCAATGGCTACTGTTACAAACTAACTCCAACCAAGGCTTCCAAAAGTTCGCTTTATTAACTTGACTGCCAACACCCTAACCCCTCTTCATCTTTCAGCTGCCTAGACTTGATGTCACTGCAGAGACCCAGTGATGACATCACCAAGAGAATAAAAGATGTGGCCGTCCTGGGAGGGACAAAGCAGCACTGGGCAGTGGTGGGAGAAGTCATGGCTAGGCTCTTGAACTAAGAAATCCTAACAACTGGGAAACAGTAAAGCTCAGTAAAGACTTGTTACTTGCAGGAGCCTATGTTACTGAGGTGCAACTTGTATAGCAAGAAGCCTTGCTTCTGTTTAGCATCATGCAAATATCTACAGGATGGCTTCAAGGTCCCAAGATTTGTAAGAAGTAGTGATGGTCCTGTCTAGGAGAATTGATGGAGAAGCATATGATCAGTTTGGTCGGATGATATACATGTAAGTCATGATCATGTGCTAAAGCAGGATGTGATCACAGCAAATCAGAGCTTTGCAAATCTATCAGCTGATCAACCAAATCACATGCTTCTCCATGAGTTCTCCTTGACATGACCATCACTAGTAAGAAGACATGAGGGTTGAAACAAGGAAAGTAGTGGGACAGCTCTGCAAGTGACAGGGTCAGAAGGAAAACCAGAAACACTCAGCATTGCCCTGGTCTGCTAAGGAGCCTTATGTCTCATAATGTCTATAAATGTAATTAGTGCAAGTATGTCTGGCACCATTTTAATATATCACGATGTATAAAACAATTCCACATTGTGAAAAGTGAATTCATAATTCACTGATCTTTTATCTGGAAATCCATCTTACCAGTCTGGAATTTAATATTGTTTAGTTAACGCAGCTGAAATGTAAATATCTGTGTCTGTATAGAAAACATGCCGAGAGGTGGCACATGGCTTGGAGTGTAGACAAATATATGGTGACATTCAGCCGTGAGCTATGTCTGCCTCCCTGTCTGGCCACCTGCCACAACCACTACACTGACACGCTGGCACATTGTTTTTCAATATAAAATGCAAAGCTGGAGTGTTTCATATAAATGTATAGAAGTAATGTTCTAATAGTCTGCTCAGCTCACTATGATGAGAAACTGGGACATCCAGCAAGCCTTGGATGCAGACGGTCTCTATTAACAAAGAAGGGGCAATCTTCTTTTGTACCATTCCAGAAGTGCTTTTGGTCAACTTCAGGAAATAATTTTATCTTCGCTTTGGATAATATAGAATGGGGTGGAACCACTTTTGGGTTTTACTGCTGTCTGTGCCCTTACTGGCAGAGTTTCCTTTAATAGTATCCTAACTATAGTCTAAGGCAGGGGTGCCCACACTTTTTCGGCTCGCGAGCTACTTTAAAATTCGCCGAGGCCAGGAGATCTACCAACATTTAAAATACTGAACTTAGCAATAATAATGCTGGTATATTACTACACAAGTTTAGCATGGGAAATGTTGGTAGATATCTTGGACTCGGCTATCAGAATTGCACCACAACCATGACTGACAACACACACACACACACACACACACACACAACATTGCTGGTCCTTACCTAATCTGATGACTTGCACTGGAAACCCCCCTCCCCACCCCAGCATATTTGACAGCACACAGAATCCTTCCCCACACATAGTGGCATAAACCCCCCTCGCCACCCCAGCATATTTGGCAGCACACAGAATCCTTCCCCACACATAGTGGCATAAACCCCCCTCCCCACCCCAGCATATTTGGCAGGCTGGCAGCATATAGCAAAGAATCCTCTTCAGTGCCCACATGTTTAGCTCACTTAACCCCCGCTATACCCCGCCCCGCACATGGCTTCTAACGGTGACCCCTTCCCCCTGCAAATACCACTAGACTTGGCCTCAGAGTCTGCCCCGCAGTAAGGAATACACCCCACCCGACCTGACCCGCGACCCGACCCACCAACATAATTTCAAATTGCCCACCTCGCAGCAAAGCATCCGTTCGCCGAATCGCCATTTCTCAGTTCTCACAGGATAGCGGAGCGGTGGTTACTGGTCTCGTAATGACCTAAAAACCTGCGTGACCTGGGGGAGGTGTGGCCACAACGCTATCATAGAGGAGGGAGAGGAGATGGTCACAACTGACTCCTCTCCCCCTTCAGCCACGCCTCTCCCCTCAGCCAGCCGCGCCTCTCCCCTCAGTCAGCCGCGCTGGGAAGGATATTCTGACAGCCGCGGGAACACAGGAGGCAACAGCGCAGCTAAATTTGACGAGATGCGGCCAGGCGGCCGCGATCTACCAAATAGGCGGTCGCGATCTACCGGTAGATCGCGATCGACCTATTGGGCACCCCTGGTCTAAGGCCAGTTTTGGGAAAGTCAGGTAACTTTTCTTTATGCTTTTGGGGCAGGGGAGGAAAGAGTAAACCAAGGCAAACATGAGGAGAATGTACAAGGCTTCAAAAAATAGAACCAACCACTGTATTGCAAATTTAGTACAAATTTATTGAGTAAAATCTCTTATGTCTCATATGTGTTTCGGCCTGTATCAGTCTGCTGGCATTCTTAGACTATTTGGTAGTGGTACCACATTATCATTCTTGTGGAGAACATTCTTTGATATTGATATAGTGCTATATACTAATTGAGGTACCAGATAAGACAGCAACGTTGCATTTCATTCACATTGTGTGGTCCTGGGTCTTCACTGTATTTATGTGCACTGTGTATGGGGATAGCGCGTCAATAATATAAGAGATTTTACGCAACAAATTTGTACTAAATGTGAAATACAGTCTTTGGTTATATTTTCATAAGTTCTTGAGCAATAGTATGGAGTAGCTAATTTATTTTTATACAGAATGTGCCTACAGACAGTGCCTGGCCTAGGTTAAAACCAGAGACAATGCACTGCAAGGTGAGAATGCTTTCCACTATGCCACTGTGCTGCCTGGTTGGCACTCTGTCTGATAGAATTAGATACTGTATTTTTGGAGGTGCTCACCTGTGGTTAAAACCTCTGCATCTCATATTGCTATGTCACTGGGTATGTTTTCTCCATTCTTAAACCTTTGCTCTTTAGTTTTGTTACTGTTAATTGGCACACAATGGGGCAGGGGCGGACTGACAACTCATGGGGCCCCCCGGCAATAGGAGATTATGGGACCCCCATACCAGTGTTTCCCACCTTTCCAGTTATATTTTCATAGACTAAGATATAATAATTTACTGACAACAGTAAATATGTTATATTGTGATATTTTGTACTGATAAAACCCCCTGCGCCGCACCAAAAAATGGGTGTGGTCACGCAACAGAATGTGGGCGTGGCCATGGTTGGGCAAAATATTCATGACCTTAGCAGTGGTGTAAAAGGTTTGCCGGGGAAGTTTGAACTCTGCCATAGTGTTTCCCCCAAAATACATGTAATCTGACAGAATTTCACCAAAAATCCATGCAATTTGGCAGCGGTTCCTCCAAAGTACAGATAATATGGCAGTCGTTTCCCCAAAATAGACATTATCTGGCAGCATCGGTTCCCCCAAATACACATAATTTGGCAGCAGCTCCCCAAAATATGCGTAATCTGGCATCGGATCACCAAAAATACATGTAGCAGCAGTGATTCCTCCAAAATACACAGAATCTGGAAGCAGCAGTTCCCCCATTATACACAATCTGGCAGCGGTTCCCCAAAAATACACATAATCTGGCAGCTGTTTCTCAAAATACACTTAATCTGGGAGCAGCAGTTCCCCCAAAATAGGTGCCCCCAGTATAGGTAACCAGGCCAAAAGGTATCCCCAGTGGAAGTAACCAGGTCTATAGGTTTTCCCAGTGCAGGTATCCAGGTCTATAGGTGTCCCCAGTATAAGTAGCCTAGTCTACAGGTGTCCCCAGAACAGATAACCAGGTCTATAGATGTCCCCATTTAAGACAGTCAGGTCTATAGATGTCCCCAGTTAAGATAGCCAGGTCTATAGGTGTCCCCAGTATAGGTAGCCAGGTCTACAGGTGTCTCCAGAATAGGTAGCCAGGCCTATAGGTGTCCCAAGTACAGATAGCCAGGTCTATAGGTGTCCCCAGTACAGATAGCCAGGTCTATAGGTGTCTCCTGTATAGATAGCCAGGTCTATAGGTGTCTTCTGTATAGATAGCCAGGTCTTTAGGTGTCCCCTGTATAGATAGCCAGGTGTATAGGTGTCCCCAGTATAGCCAGGTCTATAGGTGCCCCCAGTATATACAACCAGGTCTATAGGTGCCCCCAGTATATGTAGCTAGGTGTATAAGTGTCCCCAGTATATGTAGTCAGGTGTATAAGTGCCCCCAGTATATGTAGTCAGGTGTATAAGTGCCCCCAGTATATGCAGCCAGGTGTATAGGTCTCTCCAGTATATGCAACCAGGTGTATAGGTCTCCCCAGTATAGCCAGGTCTATAGTTGCCCCCAGTATATGCAGCCAGGCTTGTAGGTGTCTCCAGGAGGGGAGACAGCCAGTGAAGGAGGGCGATGGGCATAGTAGCGGAGAAGGGGGGAAGTTTCCCCTCCCTTCCCTCACCTTGGGGCCCCCCTTCCTGGCTCTCCCCTCCAGAATCTGTAAACTGTCGCACAGCGCGTAGCGGCTGACAGCGGGCGGAGACTAGTGGCACACAGATCAGCGCTCCCTCCGGTGGCTGTACAGCGGTAAGTCTCCGCCCGCTGTCAGCCGCTGCTCACTATGCGAGTCCGACACTTTACAGATTCTGGAGGGGAGAGCCAGGAAGGGGGGCCCCAAGGTGAGGGAAGGGGGGGGGGGAACTTCCCCCCTTCTCCGCTGCTATGCCCATCGCCCTCCATCACTGGCTGTCTCCCCTCCTGCTCAGGGTTCTCTGGCGGGCGGCGGGCCCCCCCCGACCACGGGCCCTCGGTCCGTGCCCGAGTGCCCTAATGGTCAGTCCGCCCCTGCAATGGGGTGTATGCACTAACCTTCAGTAAGCAGAATAACATGTAAAGTCTTACCACAAGATGAGTAGAGAAGAATGTAGTAAATTAAATTAAACCCTCCTGAAGTGGCACAATTAACCACTTAAGGACCGCTGTGTTAAACCCCCTTAAGACCAGGCCATTTTTCTTAAATTGGGCCACTGCAGCTTTAAGGGCTCACACAACTGAGCACACAAGTGACCCCCCCCCCCCTTTTCTCCCCACCAACAGAGCTCTCTGTTGGTGGGGTCTGATCGCTCTCCTAATGTTTATTTTTTTTATTACAAAAATGTATGTTGGTTTATTTTAATAAGAAAGTGTATTTTTTTTAATACATTTGTCCCTCCCTCCCCTGGCTAGCTAATCACTGCGATCGGCTGTGATTGGCTTCAGCCTATCACCGCCGATCACTTTGGTGTCCCCCAGGGGGACAGCCGTGTCACACGGCTGTCCCCAGTACAGCACTGCCTTATATCACAGCGCTGTACAGGTATATTAGACGGCGAACAGTCTCCAAGCGCTGGGAGACTGAAGGCTCCGCTCCATTCCGCCTTCCTAGTGGAGATACGCTCACTTCAGCGCTCTCCTGCTAGCCCCATAGAAGTCCGTTCAAGCCAATTGGCGTTGAGCGGTCCTGGGGCTGCCGCTGTGAAATGTGAGTTTTTAACCTGTATGTTTTTAATGAAAGATTACAATTTTATTGAGACGGTATCACACTATTAGAGCTCCTGTTCTTTTTATGCATGCAATGGTCTGCTGATTCAAGTCTTAAAGCGATGAAGCCCCTTTGAGGCCAGATGGACAGAGGTTCAAAGTGAGCGCATATGATCATTTTCTATGATCATAGGATCTGGTGAGTGAGATCATTTTCTGAGGTGTGGTGGAGGTGTTTTTTGTGCTGGAGAGGAGTGTATGTGGAAGAAGCACCAATTTTAATTTGAAGTTTCTTCAAATGGAACAAAAACCAGTAATGCAAGTATACTCCTAAAGAGGGGCTGTTAGCCATACTACCTCATAAAAAAAACATATATAAGTAGATAAATACTTGCTCTATTTACATAGCATATGTATTGCACTGTCCACATTTTTATTTTTGTGATTTTTCTATAGTAAAAAAAAGAGAAAATTCTTCTTAGGATTTTCTATTTTGAAGCCAATCCTGACATAATTTCCTCCCTTACTCTGTCTGTGTATGCATTGCCCACCCTTCTCGCAGTCTTCAGACACTTCCACCCAGCTCTGCAGTAGAAAGTACACTGTCTAAGCATCAGAAATATTGACCAATCAGAGAGGAACAGAGGTTTGGGAGGGGAAAACGAGAGGGAAAGAGGCTTCAGCCAATCAGGCTACATTAGCTATGTCTGAGGGGGAAAGTAAAGAAGAAAAAAAGAAAACCCAACATGCCCTGCAACCAGGGTTGCCAACCCAATTTCTTATTTTTCCTGGACAAAATGGTCAAAAAATCTGGACACCCCAAGGTTTGGACGGACAGGGGGCGGAGTCAGGGGGCGGAGTCAGTAGCGGGCCTCTTAGGAAATGTCTTATGAATTTCAGGAGGAGAGAAACATAGTTGAACCTATGTGGGCACATTTCACCAGTAAATACACTGTGGGCAGGGCCGGATTTGTATCTTTTAGTGCCCTAGGCCAAGTGTCAATAGTTGCTCCCTACACACACACACACAATATATATGTATATGCACGCAAAATTCGATATACCTCCCCTCCCCCCCCCCCCCCCCATTGCCTATGATGGCAATCAGGATTCTTTGGAGCTCTCCTGGCCTTCATTCAGACAGGTCCTCCCACTCAGAATGAGCATAGATGAAGCATGGGGGGAAAGAGTCAGCCTTTGTGAGTAACAGCGGGTTAAGCTACAAACTGGATAGCTGCTGCCTGCTGGCAAGCCCATTTCAGTATTGCACGCCAGGCAAGTAAATCTGCTAATGTGGTAGGTAGGACATTATGGCTGGTACACACAATGCAGCTTCCAGTAAGATCAATGGGTCGAACCAATAATTTACAACACGTCTGATCTGCTACAGATTGATATCAGGATACATTTTAAGATCATTACTGCACAAAATGGATCCCGTTATCAATAGGGAGCAGATCGGATGTGTCAGAAATAATTGATTCAACGAATTGATCTGACGGGAAGTTGCATCCTGTGCACCAGCCGTTAGACTAGGGTAAGGATTAGATTGTGAGCTCCTCTGGGGACAGTCAGTGACATGACTATGTACTCTGTAAAGTGCTGCAGGAGATGTCAGTGCTATATAAATACATAATAATAATATGGTAGGACATTACACTATAACTATGGTAGGATTAGAGTGTGAGCTCCTCTGAGGACAGTCAGTGACATCGTTGTGTACTCTGTAATGTGCTGCAGAAGATGTCAGTGCTATATAAACACATAATATGGTAGGACATTAGACTATGACTATGGTAGGAGAGTGCGAGATCCTCTGAGGACAGTCACTGAATGACTATGTACTCTGTAAAGTGCTACAGGAGATGTCAGTGCTATATAAATACATAATAATATGGTAAGACATTACACTATGACTATGGCAGGATTAGATTGTGAGCTCCTCTGAGGACAGTCAGTGACATGACTATGTGCTCTGTACAGTGCTGCAGAAGATGTCAGTGCTATATAAATACATTATATTGATATAGTGACCATTAAACTATGGTAGGATTAGATGGAAACAGTAAATTCGGGCGCCTGAGGCTAGTGGACAAATCGGGCGCCGCCATTCACTCCTATAATAAATATCGTTTAATGGGCGCCCGATAGGAAAAAAGGGCGCCGGAGAAAACTAACGTTTTAAAAGCGGCGCCCGGAGACTTAATGTTGTATTACTGTTTCTCATGATTACACATTATTTAATGATTTATACATTTTTAAATATTATTTTTAAACGAAAAACAGTACAATATTTTTTTTCAAACATTATTTTTAAACGAAAAACAGTACTTTTTTTTTTTTTATTATTTTTTTTTTTCCATTATTTTTAAACGAAAAAACCAACAGGGGGGTCTTAGGTTTAGGCACCAACAGGGGGGTCTTAGGTTTAGGCACCAAAAGGGGGGTCTTAGGTTTAGGCACCAACAGGGGGGTATTAGGTTTAGGCACCAACAGGGGGTCTTAGGTTTAGGCACTAACAGGGGGGTCTTAGGTTTAGGCACCAACAGGGGGGTCTTAGGTTTAGGCACTAATAGGGGGGTCTAGGGGTTAGGGGTAGGTACAGGGAGGGTTACTTAGGCACCAACAGGGGGGGTCTTAGGTTTAGGCATCAACAGGGGGGTCTAGGGGTTAGGGGTAGGTACAGGGAGGGTTACTTAGTAATTTTTTTTTTAAACGTTATTATACGTTTCACTATTTAAACGAAAGATTAACGTTTTTACAATTGCCGATTTAATGCACATTATGTAATGATTTATAACTTTAAAAAACATTAATTTTAAACGAAATACAGTACAATACATTTTTAAACGTTATCCATGCTTATCGTTAAAAACCCGGCGCCCTTTTTTCCCAGCGCCCCTTTTTAACGTACGCGGATTAGATTGTGAGGTCCTCTTAAGAAGAATCAATGGCATGAATTTTTAATAGGCTACTAGATAAGATGTCAACACTATATTACGTGTCAGAGTGAGACATCTGCACCTGCGCGGTAGCAGGAAACCGGTCGGGCTCAGCTTTTTCTGCCGCTGCTACTGGTTTTGCTACTTTGCAGACGCACTTTGAGGGTCTCAACGCTATATTGGCCTGGTCCTGGAGGACAAGGAAAGCTATCCAGGGGCTTCCTCCTCCTGATGTAAGTATCCACATGTGCCCCTTGCAAGCCTCATACCTTTGTGCTAAATGGTTTAGAAAGAGAAAGAGGGGAAGATAGAATTTGTGAGAGATAGGGAGAGAACAAATAGTGGAGAAAAGGAGGTAAAGGGCAATATAGGGGAGCACAGGGCAGAGAGATCACAAGAAGGGAGGAATACAAAAAGTACAAGAGGGGACAATTATGGCAAATCAGTTTCTTAGCTGTTGCTGTGTGTTTCCTGCTCCCCAAACTCAAAATTTAGAGGAAAGGTGAGATAGGAAGGAAGAGAAGCAAAACAGAAGGAAATGAGAGATTGGAAGGAAGGAAAAAGATAGAGAGAGAGAACAAGACAGGATAAAAAAGAGAGGGAGAGAAGAACAGTGGAGGAAAAAGGGAGACTCTTATGCAGATAGAGTAAATCAGCCAGGCTGAGACAAAGCATTCAGCTGCAGCTGCCAAGTCAGCTACTGACAGTATATAGCATCTGTTTGTTTATTTGCTTGTCCCAGCCAGGCCATCTAAAGTGCAAAACCTCTGTCCCCATAACTTCCCAGACACTGATCCACGGCTGCCCATGACCTAATCAATCTTGTTAATAGCTTACCAGCAGTAGTTGCTGATGAGCTGCCTCGCTTCCTGAGCCTGACCCCCGTGCACAGTACTCTCAGCCCCTGCTCCCGGCCGGAATCTTGCATCTTCGTAGGTACAGAAGCTCTTGATTGGAGGGCGGGAGGGAAGGGAGAAAAAGCTGCTGATTGGAGGGCGGGGGGCAAAGAAGCTGCTGATTGGAGGGCGGGGGGCAAAGAAGCTGCTGATTGGAGGGCGGGGGGCAAAGAAGCTGCTGATTGGAGGGCGGGGGGCAAAGAAGCTGCTGATTGGAGGGGGGCCACGGGAGGGAAGAGGGAAAAAGATGCCTGAAGCTTCTTGCAGCTAGGGACCTGGATTCCTATAGCTGCGGGCGGCAATAAGTACTCGTTTTAACGGACGCATGTCCTAAAAGTACGGGCAGTACGGACAGGGGAAATTTAATGTTATATAGACGGACTGCCCGTACTTTGACGGACGGTTGGCAACACTGCCTGCAACTTCCTGTGTGCGGCAGATGTACCACATAAGAGCCAGGGAAACTGGTGAATGATGTTTTATGGAGAAGAAACGTAAGAGTTATTTTTAACTTTTGGATTGCCTGGTTAGCATCCCTATTACTTGTTTATACAATACAATACAATAACATTTCTATAGCGCTTTTCTCCCATAGGACTCAAAGCGCTTAGGCTCTCTCAGATTCAGTAATTAGTAGGATGAAGTATTCACACAACAAAAGTTATATTTCTGCAAATGCCAGACTGAACAGGTGGGTTTTCAGTCTGGATTTAAACACGTCCAGGGATGGGGCTGTCCTGATCTGTTGAGGTAAGGAGTTCCAAAACGTAGGGGCAGCATGACAGAAGGCTCTGGGACCAAAAGTTTCTAAGTGGACTCTGGGTATGACTAGATTATTAGAACCTGTTGATCTGAGAATGCGGGGATTGCTACGCAGCTGTAACATATCTTTCATGTATCCAGGGCCTAGATTATTCAGGGATTTAAATGTCAGTAGGCCGATCTTGAATAGGACCCTCCATTCTATAGGTAGCCAGTGAAGGGAATGCAGGACTGGCGTTATGTGGCAGTGACGGGGTTGGTTGGTTAGCAGTCTGGCAGCAGTATTCTGTATCAGCTGTAGGCGGTACAAGGCCTTTTTTGGAAGGCCAGTGTAGAGAGCATTGCAGTAGTCCAGTCGGGATGTGATGAAGGCGTGGACTAAGGTTGGCAGATCTTCTGGGGGTATGAGGTGCTTGATTTTTGCAATGTTCTTTAGGTGAAAATAGGATGATTTCACCACAGCAGAGATTTGAGTTCTGAAGTTTAAATCCCCATCAATTAGAACTCCCAGGCTACGCACATGATCAGAGCTGCGTAGATCCGTGCCTCCTATTCCCAGTGGTGAAGACTGCAAGTTAAGTTGTTTTGTTATCATGCTCTGCCCTCCAATCAGAAGGACTTCAGTTTTGTCTGCATTTAGTTTCAGCCAGTTGTCATTCATCCATTGCTGTAGTTCACGTAAGCAGGCGTTTATAGTTAGAGTTGGGTCTATCACACCAGGCTTGAAGGAAAGATATAGTTGGGTGTCGTCTGCATAGCAGTGGTATGTCAGGCCATGTTTTTGGATTAGTTTTCCCAACGGTAGCATGTAAATCGTGAAAAGCAGGGGAGAGAGGATTGAGCCCTGGGGCACCCCATACTTAAGTGTTACAGGGGTGGACAGGAAGGGCCCCATAGACACTTTGTGGGTTCTGCCACTCAAGAAGGATTGGAACCACTGAAGTACTATGCCATCAATGCCGCAGTATTCCTGTAGCCTGTTTATCAAGATGTCATGGTCAACTGTGTCAAAGGCTGCAGAAAGGTCTAGCAGTATGAGGATCGAGCACTCTCCTCTGTCTCTTGCCATGAGCAGGTGGTTGCATAGTTGGATGAGGGCAGTTTCAGTGCTGTGGTGTTTCCTGAAGCCAGACTGGAATGGGTCATAACTGTTATTTTGTAGGATTCTGGCTTCTAGCTGGAGGTATACAGCTTTTTCAATTAGCTTTCCCAGAAAGGGGAGGTTAGAGACAGGTCTGTAGCTGGTCATTGCATCTGGGTCCAGGGAGGGTTTTTTGAGGAGAGGCCTGATGATTGCTTCCTTCAGTAAAGCAGGAAATATCCCTGATTGTAAGGAACAGTTAACAATTTTGAGGAATACCGGTACGAACAGGTCGGGGCAGTTCAACATGAACTGTGTTGGGCCAGGATCCAGGTCACAGGTAGTTAGGCGGACGTGAAGGAGGATGCTTGATGTGACTTCTTCATCAATTTCTTTGAAGTTTGACCAAGGTGTTGCGTTGTCTCTGCTAATGGTCTTCGGCACTATATTAGGCTCAGATGCTGTAAGTTGGATGGCGGACCTTATAGCGGAGACTTTGTCTGTGAAGAAATGGGCAAATTGGTCACAGAGGTCCTTTGAAGACTCGATATTAAGTTTTTGACATGCTGGTTACCAGATAAAAATAAAGAATTTATTTTTTTATTGTATGCCTGACAATTACACGTTAAAGAGCAACTACAACTATTTCCATTGTACGATGCAGTGGTGGGCCGAAATTTTTCATATGTCGAAATTAACATTTACACATCGTAAACGTAATGCAAAATTTCAGGGAAAATCGTAATTCATTTCGTATGTAATAGTAGTATTTCATAATTTTGCGTAATTTTCACACAATTTCGCAACATTTTGTGCCGACTTTGGCGGTTAATAGCAAAGCAAAGGTTAATAGCAAATACCAAAATTGGTACATATGTTGAGGAGAATATTGGGTACAAGTCAAAAAAAGTTTTTCAAAAAGACATTGTGGTTTTTGAGAAAATCGATTTTAAATTCAGAGAAAAATGTTTTTTTTTTAGTTTGAGGCCTCTTTCACACCAAGACGTTGCATTTTAGGGGACGTTAAGATTGCATAATGTGCCCCTAACGCAACGCATGGTGGTGTTGAAGTTGGAAGTCAGATTGAGCCTCGTTATGCAGCTCTTGGTGCGCTATTTTCGTTCTATCTATACTGATAGAACAGCCGCTCCAGGATAGTGATGGGAAGTCTGGATCTTTTCAAGGATTCGGATGATTCGAATCGGATCATTGAAAAGATCTGGATTTTTGAACCGAATCATTTGAATCATTTTACTAGGGAAGCATTCTGGGGGTGAAATGACTAGCAGGACACGACTTTCCCTGCACTGTACATTCTGTATGTTCCTGTTTCTTCCAGACAGACATCCACTGTGAACCTAATCGTTCATTGTGATGATCCGGATGATTTGACTCACAAAAGTGGACGGTTCATTCATGATCCGGACAGTACTATGAGTCCAGGATACAGTCAGCACAGTGCGTTGAATATTAATTAGCCATGAGGCTAGTCACTGAGCATGTGCAAGCAGTCTAACGCAGCTAAAGCCCAGTATAACACACAGCATGCTGCACTTTCCCAGAACGTGCAGCGTTACAATGTAATGCAACGTGGGCACTGTGAACAGCCCATTGATTTTTCATTGCTGTGCGTTGGGGAGCGTTACAGGCTGCTCTAACGTGCGCCTGTAACGTCCCACTGTGAAAGCAGCCTAAAAACCATTTTTTCTTTGCATTTTTAAAACCCATTTTCTCAAAAACTACAAGGTCTTTTTTGACAATTCTTTTTTTTGTCTTGTACCCACTATTCTCCTTAACATATGTAGCAATTTTGGTGGAACCATATGGGGGCTTTGCTTTTCACTGCCAAAGTCGGCACTGAATTACGCGAAAATAATACGTAATGAGCTAATTAAGATTACACGAAATTTCGCATACATTTTTGCATTTACGCTTATACGTAATTACGATTTGTAAATTTAATTGATTTTGTATGGGGGTTCGCATTTATGCTTATACGTAATTACGATTTGTAAATTCTATTGATTTTGTATAGGGATTCGTAATTACAAATCGTAATTATGTATAAGCGTTAATGCGAAAATGTATGCGAAATTTCGTGCAATCTTAACCTATTTTGGTTCCTGGACGTAGAAACTACGTCCAGGAACCATGCGCGCTACCGCGGCCTATCGTGCGCGTGCACGCGCACTCCCGGCCGTGGATTCGGTAGCCACGGAATCAATGTATCGGGCTATGGTGCCCGATCACTGATTCCTCTCCCCCGCTGAAAAGGCGACAGCTTCTCTCGGAAGCTTCGCTTTTTCTGGCCTTTCCCTCCCCGATGCGTCACTCTAAGCGTGTGTTATGCTTAGAGTGACGTCATGTAAACAAACTCATGGCTGCCATCTTGTGGCCAAAAAGTAAAACTACAACAAAAAGTAAAAAAATTAAACTCAACACACAATTACATTAAAAAACTATGGTTTACTTCCCACCCTCCCAAAAATACCCAAATAAAATGTTTAATATAAAAAAAAAAAACAAAACATTACAATAATAAAAAAAAAATGTAAATATTTACCTAAGGGTCTAAACTTTTTAAATATCAATGTAGAGATGAAATATTTCTATATTTTTTTTATTTTAAACTTGTAAATAGTGATAGATGCAAAACGGAAAAAATGCACCTTTATTTCCAAATAAAATATTGTCGCCATACATTGTGATAGGGACATAATTTTAATGGTGTAATAGCCGGGACATATGGGCAAATACAATACGTGAGTTTTAATTATGGAGGCATGTATTATTTTAAAACTATAATGGCTGAAAACTGAGAAATAATGATTTTTTTTCGTTTTTTTTTATTCTTCCTGTTAAAATGCATTTACAGTAAAGTGGCTCTTAGCAAAATGTACCCCCCAAAGAAAGCCTAATTGGTGGCAGAAAAAACAAGATATAGATCAGTTCATTGTGATAAGTAGTGATAAAGTTATAGGCTAATCAATGGGAGGTTAACATTGCTCAAGTGAAAACGACGGAACGCGAATGGGTTAATTAGCTCATTCCGATCATCACTGGTATGATGTAGGTGCATGTGCTTGGAGACTGTTATCATTTCCTTTGAAGGCTTACATTAGGTCTTCCAAGGTCTTGTCTCCTGCAACGAGTGAGCCATCAGAGCCCAGTAATGAGAGGCAAAGGTTTCTATCAGAACCTTTACTCATTTGTGATGAGTCAATGGGCTTGATTCACAAAATGGTGCTAACTGTTAGCACGCTGTGAAAAGTGCTTTGCGCGTTAACGGTCGCGTTCGCACGATAAATTTGCGTTATTGCGCGAACATGAACGTTAACGCATGAAAAATTCGCGTTAACGCACGAATGCAAATTTTTTATAAGTTGAGAAATTTAGGTCTGATCTACTTTTGTGAAGTAGGGAGGTTGACTTATACTCGCATCAGACCTAAATTCCTGACTTGCAGCCGAGTATCAAGAGTGCCCTCTACTCTGCATCTGCTGTATTCTGCCCCCCTAGTGCTGCCAGCCAGCCAGTCAGATCGTATCCCCCTGCTCTAATAGAATTTTTGGTTGCCATAATGTCGTTCCCCCTCCACGCAGGAGAATGGACTAACCCCCGCTCATTACATATGCCTTCAGGCAGCTGATCCCCGCTCAGCAGTGATCCTCCGTAGCTGCGGGGTAGGAGATGCTCACTGTGCCTCACTTGTACCTGTCTAGCTGAGATGATTAATGCAGCTCTCTCCCAAGCAATCCCTCTATAAACAGCGCTGGCACTTCAGGGAGAGCGGCTATTAGCCAGGCTGTGCTTATGACAGTGATGCGGGGGCAGAGCTTAAATTGCAGGGGGCGGAGCTTAAATCGCCAGTGTCTTGTTAAAAAAAAGCTGCTTGCCTCAGGGACAGCTGGTGAAGACAATGATCAGTGGCTGGAACGGAGAGATTTAGAGCTGCTCTTACCTCTGCAATGGAGGTAGGAGCCGCTCTAAATCTCTCCGTTCCAGCCACTGATCATTGTCCTCACCTGCTGTCCCCGATGCAAGCAGCTTTTTTTTAACAAGACACCAGTGACTTAAGCTCCGCCCCTCGCAAACTTAGCCCTGCCCGTGCTTTAAGCCCCGCCCCCGCATCACTGTCATAAACACAGCCTGGCTAATAGCTGCTCCCCCTGAAGTGCCAGCGCTGTTTATACAGCGATGGCTGGGGAGAGAGCCGTGTTAGTCATCTCAGCTAGACAGGTACAAGTGAGGCACAGTGAGCAGCTCCTACCCCTGCAGCTATGGAGGATCACGTGCTGAGCGGGGGTCAGCATATTCAGCCGCTGCCTGAAGGCATACATAATGAGCAGGGGTTAGTCCATTATCCTGCATGGAGGGGGGGGGGGATCACTGTCATAAGTGTGGAGGGGAGAGCATCAATGTCATAAGCCCAGCCTGTCTAATATCTGCTCCCCCTGAAGTGTCAGCGCTGTTTATACAGATATTATAGCATCCCTGTGCAGCGCCAGGGAGAGAGCAGTGTTATTGATCTCAGCCTGCAGGTATCTATCCCAGCCAGATCTGAGTCGACTGGGTCGACTTATACTTGAGTCATCAAAAAATTCCAGCTTAAGAGGGTCAAATATTTGGGTCGGCTTATACACAGGGTCGACTTATATTCGAGTATATACGGTATATATTTTGCTGCAATTTTCTTTTTTCTTCACAGACTATAAATTTGATCTGCTTACTTGTGAGGAGCAGCTTCATCCAGTCTTTGGTAGATCAATAGGGAAAGCTCAGGCTGAATCCTATAATGATATTTATAAGCCTTTCAATATTTGCAATCCTATCGTTTTGAGATAAGAATGAGGGACACTTTAAGACACGCCACTGCCACACCTCTAACCACGCCCCCTCCACCTTCCTAGTCAGGTATACCACAAGAAATTTTGAAGCCAAAGATGTTATTTTAGCATTCAAACCTCACTGGTACTCTCTATCATCAGTAGTTTTCCTTCATTTTGACATTTAAAAATAAGAAATATATATATAAAAAAAAAGAAATATATCAAAAGAGGAACTCCAGTGAAAATAATGTAATAAAAAAGTGCTTGAGTTTTACAATAATTAAGTATAAATGATTCAGTCAGTGTTTGCCTATTGTACAATCTTTCCTCTCCCCGATTTACATTCAGTCATTTATCACATGGTGACATTTTTACTGCTGGCAGGAGATGCTTCTTGCTTTTTTGGCAGTTGGAAACAGCTGTTATTTCCCACAATGCAAGAAGTCTCCCACAGTGTGACGTCAGTACCTCAGTGCTGTGAGGCGCTGACATCACACTGTGGGAGGGGTTTCACCACAATATCAGCCATACATGAAAGCCCCCCGATTAGAGAAAAGGAATATATTTCTCATGGGAAAGGGTGTATAAGCTAATACAGTTTAGAATGAATGAAACACATTTTTCAGTAGAGAATACACATATGTACACAGATCTGTGCATCAGTCCTGAGGGACAAATGAGGAAGAAAAATGGACAGGGGGATTTGGTTCTCAAAGAGGGACTGTCCCTCTGAAAAAGGGACCGCTGGGAGCAATGAATTTACTGCAGTAGGCTATGGGCCTAATTCAACAAGGTTCTCCAAGGCTGGGGAACATAAGTGATCAAGCAAAGCTAGAACGCTTACCTGGAGCAAATGAAGAGTAGAGAGTTGAAAGTCACATGATTGCAGTCGCATACAAACACCTGCAGTCACAACTTTGCTTTATACAGGACAAGCTGGATTTATTCAAAAAAAAAAAAAAAAAAATTCACTTTGAATATGTGCACCTGACAGCAATTGAAGAACCACTATTTAACAAACCTGTTAGCCTGTCTGCGCTGATAAATGCATATTCTGCTTTAAAGATATTAGGTTCCTTGCAAAGCTTTTTCTTTAATCAACTATTATAACGTTTAATTATTACCTGACCTGCCAACAACTCTAGCACCACTTCAAAACGTATAAAACTGTGAAACCCTTGTGGCGGTACCAAATGAGTCATAGTATTTTCAATTCTTCTTAAAGGATACCCGAAGTGACATGTGACGTGATGAGATAGACTTGTGTATGTACAGTGCTTAGCACACAAATAACTATGTTGTGTTCCTTTTTTTTTTTTCTCTGCATGACAGAGTCAAATATCAGGTATGTAAGTGGCTGACTCAGTCCTGACTCAGGCAGGAAGTGACTATAGTGTGACCCTCACTGATAAGGAATTCCCCTTTTTTTAAATCTCTTTCTTGCTCTCAGAAGCCATTTTCTGCTAGGTAAATGTTTTATAGTTGGAATTTCTTATCAGTGAGGGTCACACTGTAGTCACTTCCTGTCTGGGTCAGGACTGAGTCAGCTGCTTACATACCTAATATTTAACTCTTTCAGGCAGAGAAAGAAAAAAAGGAACACAGTATAGTTATTTGTGTGCTAGGCACTGTACATACACATGTCTATCTCATCATGTCATATGTCACTTTGGGTATTCTTTAATATAGAGGTACTAATTAAAACCCCACTGCTTTTTTTAGAGCCTTTCCCAGATGTACCTCTTCTGCGTTTTAGACAGCGATATACTGTGCTAAATAACTTCTATATAACAACTCTTGAGCTACAGACAGGGGCGGAACTGCAAGTCATGGGGTCCCCAGCAAAACTTAGATGGAGCCCCCAATGTTCACACCCCTTCCCATACCTCCCCCTGGTGACCCTCACAGCCTGAGGGCCCATCCTGCAAGGTGCACAAAACAAGTGTGGACATCATGGGCTCGATTCACAAAAGGGCGCTAACTCAGTTAGCATGCCTAAAAAGCTTTGGGCTTGCTATTTAGGGGGCTAAGTAGTTAGCACACCTAAAGCTTTTATTGATCGCGGTCAAAGCTTAGCGCTGCTCATCGCATCGGGTGCGATGAAAATGTCACACCGAGTGCGCCGAAACCGGCGTACCTGGTGCACCCGAAACGCACAGTGCGCCATTTTGGGCGCACCCGGTGCGACAGTTTTCATCGCACCCAGTGTGACGTTTCACACACTACGGGCAGCGCTAAACTTTGCCCACCCTAAAGGACTTTAGGTGTGCTAAGGGGCTTTTAGGCGTGCTAAGTTAGCACCCTTTAGTGAATCAAGCCCCCTTAGTGTAGCCACACAAACATATGATCTGAAAGATGGAGCCCTTTATCGGAGAGAGTGAAGTTGTAGTTGGTGCCGCCATACTGCACTGTGCCCTACTGAGGTTGCAGCGGCTACTCCCCTTTAGTTACCCCCCTGGCTACACATGGTGCTTGTGTTCAGAATCAGAACCGCTTGTTAGCATTATGTCTGTTTACCTTGTATAAAATGTATGTAATCCAAAGGAACAGCTGACATCCCTCCTATAAACAAGGCGCTGACTTCTCATAATAATCATAACGCTGCATTGTTAACATGCTATTTGTTATCTAATCACATACTGAAACATACACTTTTCTGTATAATGAATATGAAATACTGAAGTGCTGAACCTGTTGAGTATTACTTTATCATATGGTATACTTGCTGCAGAGTGATCATGTAGTAACTGCAGCTGGCTGTTTTGTCAAAGGTCATGTTTGACTCTGGAGGAACTATTTAGTGGCTAACGCACTTTTGCGGTTATGGAAATATTGAAATGACATAAAAACAGTTATATTGGCTTCTATATTAACCTTTGCTTGCACCGAGGCAGATTCACAAAAGTCTGGAGATAGTCCTGTGCACACACACCACATGGAAAACTTCTCGTATTTATGCTCTGAGGAAGCGTGCAAGTAGCACAACATCCGTGACATAAACGCAAGTTAACCACTTGACGAACACAGTGTTAACCCCGCCTAACGACCAGCCTGTTTTTGGCTCAGCTGGGCTGTGCAGTTTCTTCAGCCTCCTGCACAGACCAGCTATGGAGCCCAGCGATCGGACTCACCTCTTTTTTTTGTTGTTGTCCCTAATGGGACATGCCGCCGGAGGGGTCCGACCGCTGTGGCCGTTGTTTTCTTTTTCTCTCAGTCTGTATAAGCTGCTTATCCTTCCCTCCTCCCTCCCCTTCCCTCCTCCCCTCCATCAACTGAATTGGAACAGGACGGTGATCCGTCCTGTTCCGCCTCTGATAGGCATCAGCCTATCAGAGGCCGGGGATCGCCGATCTTGTACAGCTCAGCCGGAGACTGCAGCGTTGTGCAGTTGTAAACAAAGGGGATTTCTTTCCCCTTTCATTTACAAACAGCCTGCTAGACGTGATCGGTGGCTAGCAGGCTAATCATGGAGATCCACTCCGTGAACTGACAGGGAACGATTGCGCATGTACGCGGCCGTTCCCTGCCAAACTGCAGTTCCAGGACTTGACGGCAATTGGCGTTAGGCAGTCCTGGGGCTGCCGATGCGGTCACGCCCATTGGCATGAGGCGGTCTTGAAGTAGTTAAAGGATACCCGAACTGACATGTGACATGATGAGATAGACATATGTATGTACAGTTCCTAGCACACTAGTAACTATGCTGTGTTCCTTTTTTTCTTTCTCTGCCTGAAAGAGTTATATATCAGGTATGTAAGTGGCTGACTCAGTCTTGACTCAGACAGGAAGTGACTACAGTGTGTCCCTCACTGATAAGAAATTGCCCTCTTTTACCTCTTTCTTGCTCTTAGAAGCCATTTTCTGCTAGGAAAGTGTTTTATAGTTGGACATTTTTTATCAGTGAGGGTCACACTGTAGTCACTTCCTGTCTGAGTCAGAACTGAGTCAGCCACTTACATACCTGATATTTAACTCTTTCAGGCAGAGAAAGAAAAAAAGGAACATAGCATAGTTATTAGTGAGCTAAGCACTGTACATACATATGTCTATCTCATCATGCCACATGTCAGTTCAGGTATCCTTTAAAGGGAATCTGAAGTGAAACTACACTTATGATATAATGATTTGTATATGTAGCACAACTAAGAAATAAAACATTAGCAGCAGAGATATGAGCCTAATATTGTTTCCGATACAGGAAGAGTTAAACTCCAGTTGTTATCTATGCAAAAGTGCTTCTCTGAGCTTTACGACTTTCAAAGTCGCACAGAGCTCTGTCTTCTGAAGCTTATTATCTCAAGTGACTTTCACTGTATTTTGTTTTTTCCTGCAGAGTGATGTTCAAAAGTTCACTAGCCTGCTCTGAGAAATCATTTAGAATGCTGAGTATTGTGTAAATTGCAAATATTAGAGAATGATGCAATGTTTAAAAAAAAATAAAATAAAATATATATATATATATATATATATATATATATATATATATATATATATGAGACTATTTTCTTTGCTACTAATGTTTTATTAACTATCCGTACTACACATACAATGCATTATATCACCTTTTTTTTTTTTTTTTTTTTTTTTTTTTGGTTCATTGTCACTTTCAAATTACAGCAAAGCAATATGTAGCAAGCACCTATGGTGGACCGAGGAAAAAGTTTTGACGTGCTCTGTCTGTCTGAATAAGGGATGTGACCTGCTGCCGTGTATCTAAATGTGCTGCTACTATTTTTGCGTTATTGACATATATCTTTATTTCTTTGTCATTACAGGTGACTATATGCGTTGGTCTGACGTGTGGGACTTCTGGCTTAATTCCCTATTCCCCAGGGCTGCTGTTTATCGGTGATGTGGTGAGTGAGTGTGGGGAAGACTCAATGTTCCTCTCCCAATCGATACTGCTACTATGATCTGGCCGCCGGAGCTCTGTAAGTGGGCGGGGTTTGTATTCCCTGTGAAAACAGAGCGTCCGGTTGCCTAGTGATGTATTGACGTGATTGCCGCTGAGAGGATACGTAGGCAGCGTCACGTCATATTACACGTGATGTGTCACGTGTAGTTGTTTAGTTTAGCGAGGAGGAGGGGGACGGAGAGGCTCGCCGCGCCTACCCTTTTGCAGTGCTGATGACAGTGTAAGTGGCCGCTGCTATGATTCGCTGTGATGCGGTGGGGGGGCGACGGTCTGAATGCTAATGCCATGAGGGGTGGGGATGGATAAAAATTTAAATATTAGGCTGAGTTTACCATCAGGTCCGCCGGTGGCCCCATGCGTCCGATTGGTCGCATTTTGGTCACCTGATTCTTTTGGTTTGCTATATAAATGGACATTATGTCAGTTTTAAGTGTGGAGGACATGCTTTAACAGCTTGAGAAAGGGCAGACTGCCGAAACAGCAGAGCTGTTGCTGGTTGCTTGATCTTCATGATTTTAATGATGCTTTGATACCAGTAAAAGAGCTTATTTATTGAAGACGGTGCTGACTCATTGGAATACTTTCAAATTGCAGTGCATGGTCATTTTGCCAAGCTTTCATGAAAATGCGCCATTGTTTTAGCTCCTGAACTTTGCTGTCAACCATTGGCTTGGTCTACTCTTGCTATCATATAATCACCTTCATGAGCCAGTCAGAGAGGAGCAAAGGGGCACATATCAGTCCTCCCCTGTTAGCACAGATTACCTTACCAGCCCCTATCCTTCCTGTCCTGGGAAGAGATTTTTGGCTATGTTCACAGAGGACATTGCATTCCCTGTAAGGGCCCTTTTCCACTAGCAATCGCTAGCGTTCGCGCTAAACGCTAGCGATTGCTGAATCGCAAGTGCAGGAGACTTCCCGGCGACTGCGTTCACGATTTTGCTATGCAATGCACTGCATAGCAAAATCGCGGCAAAGATCGCTCCGCGGTGCGATCCCGTTTGAGTCAAAAACGAATCGCGGTAGTGGAAATTACCTACCGCAATTCCTATGTTGAAAAGCAAACCGTAGCGATTTCATAATCACTAGCGGTTTGCGATTTTGCGATTCAGCATCGCAAATGCCGCTAGTGGAAAAGGGCCCTAAGTAACAGCAGGAACTGGAACGGGAAAGTTATGCCGTGCATTGTATCGCATACCGTAAGGCATAGTATGCTTCACTGTCAACTGTACAGCATTCTTCAATGCTGATAGCTGGGAATTAACACTTCTTCAAATAAGTGAAAAGTTTTGAAGAGCTGTGCCAGATCTTTTTGGAAAACTGTGTTTAAGTCCCGTTGGTACGCTGGTAAATCCATTAGCACCTTTTTCTTCAGCCATAGTCATTTGGCAACTGCCTGTTTGTGGTCTTCACTGTTAACATGCATGTTTTTCTGTATCGCATTGCATGCAGTGTGTTGGGATGCTGCACGCCATTAAACCACACTGCACCCGCCACACTGTGAACCTTAAATAGGTGGTGCAATGCAGTGAAAGTCATGTTATAATGCAGCCGTTATGCCACACCCCAACACATTACTGTCAATATAGCCTAACTCTCTTTATGACTAGCACTGCAGCACAGTTGCATAATAAGACTCTGCTACAGGCAATTTTCAAAAAATGCAACCGTTGCACATGCAAAGTATTTTAACGGTATCACATTCCAATTTGCATTTATGATTTTTTAGTTTTTTAGATTCAAACTGCAGGTCTACTTTTTTCGTGTGTGATTTGTGTTTCAATGCAAGCTGCTGGGAATGCAGAAAATGTGCATTAATTTAACTGCATTGGTATTAATGGTAAAATAAAAATTCAAATTTCATAAACAAATACATACAAAAAATGTAAAAATGCACTCAAAAGTTTGTACAAAAAAAATAAAAAAATTGCAAAGGCAGAAAATTGTAAACATGAAATTCTAGGACTCGTGTGCACATAGCTACCAACCGTCTTTCTTCCTCATTTGTCCCTCTTTCAGGACTCCTGTACAGGTCTATGTAAATATATGTATTTTTCTACTGAAAAAATGTTTTTTTGACACTAAACTTTATTCCTATCCTTTAAATTGTTGTTTTTCTTATTTTCAAATGTTAATATGAAGGAAAATAATCATGATAAAAACCAGTGAGGTTTGAATTATAGTACAACATAGTTTTGTGTGTTGGGGCGTGGCTAGAGGTGTGGCAAGGTTGTGGCTTAAGTGTCCCTCTTTCTGATCTGAAAAAGTTGGGAGGTATGCATGTGAATGCTCCCGCACTTTTGTTCAATGCATGGAGAGACACACACACACACACACACACACACACACACACACACACACACACACACACACACACACACACACACACACACACACACACCTCCAGGTGCCCTGTAGCTTCCTCCATTGGGCTTGCCTTATAATTAATATTTTGAATCAGTGTTCAATGAAACAATATTTCAGTGTCCCAGTATTCCGGTTCCAGTATTTGTATAGCGCTTTTCTCCTTTCAAACTCCAAACGCTTGTGCGGCAGCTACTAGAGCACACTCAGTAGGCAGTAGCAGTGTTGGACAGTCGTGCCCAAGAACTCTTTACTGAATAGGTGCTGGCTTACTGAAATAGGATAATAATAATTCACTGTAATATGTGTGTGTGTGTGTGTAGTGTGTGTGTGTGTGTGTGTAGTGTGTGTGTGTGTGTGTGTGTGTGTGTGTGTGTGTGTGTGTGTGTGTGTGTGTGTGTGTGTGTGTGTGTGTGTGTGTGTGTGTGTGTGTGTGTGTGTGTGTGTGTGTGGGTGGTGTGGGTGGTGTGTGTGTGTGTGTGTGTGTGTGTGTGTGTGTGTGTGTGTGTGTGTGTGTGGTGTGTGTGTGTGTGTGTGTGTGTGTGTGTGTGTGTGTGTGTGTGTGTGTGTGTGTGTGTGTGTGTGTGTGTGTGTGTGTGTGTGTGTGTGTGTGTGTGTGTGTGTGTGTGTGTGTGTGGTGTGTGTGTGTGTGTGGTGTGTGTGTGTGGTGTGTGTGTGTGTGGTGTGTGTGTGTAAGAAGAAAATGTAATGTACAGCTTTACATAACTTCAATATATCTAAGGTGATCTAAAATAAAGGCCAAATAAAACTATATAAAACTCAGTGTGGCCTGAAACTTATTACGCTTTCATATTTGTCTGTAGATGAGTATCTGTCTGCCATGTATGACTGAGTTTTGTGCATTCCTTAATGTAATTTACATAACTCTAGCTGCAGTTTTCATAGACTACACAAAAAAACATACTGAATACCTTACCAGCAATTAAGCCCAATCGCAAAGCCACAGGGAAGGCTGCAAAATATTGGCTTCCCAGTCTCTTGCCAGACATAAATTAAAGCAACCAAACGTATAGGATGACGCCGGTAGTCTGTAAAGCCTTAAAGAATAGATTTCAAGATTAGTGGACAAGTCCGTGCATGGAATAATTAAGAATGATGAATATGAAAACATACCTGTCCGATTGGTAAGTAAAAGCGTGCAAAAGAGTTGAAGCAAGGCTGCTCTTTGTAACAGTCTACCGTCTGCCAAGAGCGCTGAAAGAAACCAGTCCAGGGCTAATGCTCTTGAAGGTTTAGCAGTATTCCGAGTTAACATTTCAAATAATGGAAAATCTACAAACTGCTGTATTTTAATACTGATCTGTTGGACAGAATGTAAAGTTGCTCAAGTGCAAGATGCCTTCCGAGATTTTATACATGACATTGATTGGCAGTTCTTGACAACTGGATACACATCCAAAAGCCAGAACACTGAAACCTGTGAACTGCAAATGCTCTATTACAAGTGGTTAGGCGTCAGGCTGAGTCTATGTGATGTGCCTTATGGCGGTTATGCTTTGCAGGCCTGCTAGAAAGAAGTGTTTGTTCCCAAAGTCTTCCCCTACTCTGGTAAAGGAAATATGCAGAGAAGAAATCGCTATTTAGTTTGTTGTTAGTAAAAATTCTGACATAATGGGTTTATGGGGAGACAGGGAACTTTTTTTTTCCCCACAATGCTCCTCCAAGCCAATAGCCGGGGTCTTCTTCGTTAGAAGATTAAAGTCTTGTGCGTAGTGACACCCACCCCATACAGCTCCTTCGGTGTTGGTATGTATCCTCATTTTGGCCCTGTAACACGCATAGTACAAACATGCAAGCATTCAGTACGTCATGCCTAACATCCTCCTTTGGCACAGATTGCATTAAATTAGTCCCCCCAAGGAAACTAGAAAAATACATCCATATGCATAATGCACACACCAGCATAAGCTGTGTACACAGTATGTTGACAATGGTCACTGACAAGGGAAGAGAGGGATATCACTGGATAAAATCCTAGCCACATGGATCAAATACAAAAAAAATATACAGCAATGTCAGTTAGGGATAGCGTTGGTCCCTGCATTATTTGTGTGAAAGGATTTGCATGAGAATTTACATGCGACTGTGCAGAGGGTTAATTGATTTTGCTGTTTTATTTGCCACACACCCCCCCCCCCCCCCTCTAGCACCTCTTTATTACATATATTTAGGATACAATCAAATCAATCAAATTTCTATTTTTTCCCACAAAGACAATCACGTGAAAATAGTGAAAAAAAAAAACACCAAAGAAAAAATACACCTTTATTTCCAAATAATATATTGTCACCATACTTTGTACTAGGGACATAATTAAATCTTGTGATAACCAGGACAAATAGGCAGATAAAATGTGTGGGTTTTATGTACAGTGGCAGTGTTTATATAAAAAATTTTAGGGGATGGAATTAGTGTATTTTTTCATTTTTTCCTTGTTTTTTCCTTTAAAATGCATAATTAATTACTGAAAACAAATATCAACCCCAAAAAGCCCAACTGGTGGAGAAAAAAACAAGATATACTGTAGATCATTTCATTCTGATTAGTAGTGATTAAGCTATTAGCAAATGAAAGGGATGAGCACTGAAAGGTGAAAATTGGGGTGAAGTTGTTAAGGTGTTGGGGGCCCTGGGATGCCATTTAGTCTAATAGCAATCAGTGTGTGACGGCAGGGGTGGGAGGGATGAAGGGGTGCACTTTGGTGTCTCAGCCTTGGGTGCTGGAGGGCCTGCAGAGCAGTGACAGCAGAGCATACATACCCAGTCCTCTACTCTCCTACCTATGTACAGTATATGCAGAGCAGTGGCAGCAGTGCGCACATACCCGGTCCTTTACTTGCCTACTTATTTACATACAGTATATGCAGAGCAGTGGCAGCAAAGCGGACATATGGGGCTTGATTCACAAAGCCATGATAACTGTTATCACGGTTGTGAAAAAGTGCTTTGCACGCAGTTTAGTGCGTTTTCATGCACAAAAAGTCGCGTTTGCGTGATGCGCGTTAACGTTCGCACGATAACGTGAATTTATTTTGCAAACGCGTAACGTTAACATGCAAAAAAATGCGTTATCACGCGAACACAAATTTTTGCGCACGATAACCGTTTTCACGCTAAATTTCGTGCGAAGCACTTTTCACGGCGAGATAACAGTTCCTGCTTTGTGAATGAAGCCCATAAACTCCTACTTGATTATGCGATAATGTTTCATGAATTTTCAGAATGGTATGTTAGCCCATTTTTTAGATGTATTCAATCAAGCAGAAGAATCAATCACATTGTTTTTTTTTATTGAATCATGCATGGCCACCTTTACTCTGTCCAGTAACAGCTAATGCATGCATCATTGCTTTTAAAGGGAACCTGAACTGAGTAAAATTATTTAAAACTAGTAGACCCAAGCCCGTTTAAAAAACGGGCTCTAGGTCTTTTTGCGGCCGCCGCGGCCGCCAGTGCGCCCGCACCTGCCCACCTCGCTCCCTGGTCCCAGCTGTCCGTTACTGCGCACATGTGCAGTAACAAAACACCTGGGACACGGTGACAGCTGCTGGACGCAGCGACACTTAGGTTTTATTAGGTAGGATAAACACATGATGTAGCTGCAAATGAATATTACATACTTACCTCGCCATCAGTTGTTCTCAGAAGCTCACCATTTTCTTCTTACAGTGTTCCCTTCCAGTTCTGACAAGATTTTGTCAGAACTGAAATATACCAGTTGCTGTCAGTTATATAACAGCTGCTGTCAGTTACAACTGCATGTGCTAGGTAATGTCCATGTTTCCCTATGGCTCAAGTGGGCGATATAGCAGTTTAACAGTGTGCTGACCAGGAAGCTGTTAGGGGGTATTGGCCATTTTCAAAATGGAGGACAGAGAATTCCATTGATCACAGTGGACACACAGGACCCAGGAGAGGAGAAGGAGATTGATGAGCAGACTACATGGGAGGCAAGTATGACCTGTGTATGGTTATTTTGACTTTTTATTTTCAGTTCAGGTTCTCTTTAAAGCAGAACTGTAACCAAGGATCAAACTACACCCCAATCAGTAGCGGATACCCCCTTTCCCACAAGAAATATTTTCCTTTTTTCATGAATAGATCATCGCTGGTGGCTGTATGGCTGATATAGTGGTGAAACCCTCCCACAGTGTGATGTCAAGACCTAGGTCCTGATAGTTTCCTTTCTGTGACCCTCGTTGCCAAGCAACCAGTATCTCCCGCTGTGCATATGTATATTATAAAAAATCAACCTTTTAGCCTATCGCATTGTTAGTAGGTGTGGTTATAGATAATGGAAGTTGGTGCTGTCTGTTTGTTTTCATGTCTGCCAGTAGTAAAGATGATGACGTGCAGGCTGATTGTGAATCAATTTACATGGTCTTTACATTTCTTGATCTCTTCTATTTTTTAACTTCTCACTTTGCAGTGTATTGATTTTTTTGCTCTTTTCGCTAAAGTTCCTCTTTAAAAATACTTGTCCATAGTGTCTGTAATACACCATTCTGTAGGTTCTCAATTAATCAACTTAAATGTATGCTTTTTTTCTCCGCTTTTTCTTTGTTTTATTAACTTTTCTTTTTAATACAAGAACAAAGTATTTTGGCTGGGTGCATCTGAAAGTCATTTGCAGAGCAGTTACTGTCCAGCTGGAATTTTTTATAAGCCTGTTCTCTATTACCTGTAGGAATGTTGGCAGCACACAGGATGACTGCTGCACTTACTTCTATGAACCTGGACATCTCAGGATGCAAAATAAAGCAAAGAACGATCTTTGAAATCCTCAGCCTGCTTGATCAGAACCAGAAGAAAATACACCATATGAATGCATTCATAATCATGGCTGGGTCTCATTTTCACAACTGATTACAAGCAGTGTCACTTAACTGAAGTAGCACAATTAAGGAATAAATACATAATGGAGCATTACTGTATTCAGCTAGCAAGGATTTTGCAAAGTATTGTTATATGCATGTCTAGAGCACTGACATACTCTGCACTTTACACTACACTGAATCATTTATGTTACTTACTGTTCCTCAAAGGAGGTCACAATCTAATATCTCTATCATTTATATAGGCCCTTACCCAATTTACATTTTCTTGTAGGTTTTTTCCTAGGAGATAATTTTTTATTTTCTGTTTTAGCCCCGGTTCACATTAACGTTTGGAGCCAAAAGGATCCAGTGAGCGGATCCAGTCTCCGCTTCACCGAATCCGGATGGCTCTGTCTGTGGCCCCACATGGTCACATTGAATGGGTCACATTCAAAATGGAAAGTGAAAACGGATCTGATCAATGATTGATCGGATCCGTTTTCACTCAATTTCCCCAACAAATAAATACCTAATTTTCTGCAGTCGGCGGTAGAGGCTTCCTATTCTTCCGCTGTGACTACGAAGCGCGTCATGTGATTAATCACATGACGCGAGAAGACGGAAGCCTCTACCACCGGCTGCTATTGAAGATTAGGTATGTATAAACCCTCTCTCACCCACTTGCCCGGCTGCTGCACCCTCCTGTCACTCTGGTTTGCGTCGGCACATGCCCCCATCCCCCGTGAAACGGTCCGTGTGAAGAAATGTTCCGGTTTTCATTTAACCAATGCTGCAACATTTTTTGTCCAGATCCATTCCGCTGGGCAGAATGGTCTGGAAAATTAGGGCCTGCAGCAATTTTTAAATCCGGGGACCGGAACGTACGGAACGTAACCGTACCAACGGACGCATGTGAATGGATCCATAGGTTATCATTGGATCCTTTCACATCCGTTCCGGTTTCGATCTGCAAAAAAACGCAGATGTGAACCGGGCCTAAAATAAATGTTCAGCACTCTGCAATTAAAAAAAGTACCAACAAGTAGGTAAGTGAGATATTCTGATAATTGTTTTGCTTTGTGGTGGCTTAAAATGAACCTGAACTGATGTAAAATTGTATTTCTGTACTTACCTGGGGCTTTCTCCAGCTCACTGTAATCCTTGAGGTCCCCTGCGTTATTTTAAACCAACGATGACAAATTATCTCCTAGAAGAAATTTAGGAGAATAAGTAAATTGGATCAGGCTCATTTTATTGATACGGTGTAAAAAAATCACCTAGGAGAAAACTTGCATAAGGGCCGTAGTCTAATATCTCCACCACAGTTTGGAGCCAATATGTGTGGAACAAAGTTAACCATTACTGTATCTGTGGAACTGGAAACCAGAGCACCAACTCCATGTGGATAACACACAAACTCCATGTAGATAGTGTCCTGCCCAGGAATCAAACCTGGGAATGCAGCACTAAAAGGCAAGAAGGCCGGACACTCAGTCTCCATGCTGTCAGATTTAAGTCTTATTTTAGCATATACTATGTGTTTCTCAGTGTATCTAACTTGAAAAGTAAAACTAACAGTAAAGCTGCATTTCTAGTAACTTTACATACCTTTCTTTGGCATTTGTTTCTAAAAATATTGCTGTCCTTGTCAGAATTTTTGCGGGTTGTTCATGTAGGAAAAGCTGCCATATTTATTTGTTTTACTTCATTATATGTTTGAATGTGCTATGCAAATTTCAATGTAAAACTGTGATGTAAGGGTACCACTTTAAATAGTACTCTGTGACCTTTTAACCAATGAAAATGTTAATTTAAGACTGTGAAACATTCACAAGATTGCATACATGTTCTTGCAGCAATGCACATGCATCAAGGGCATTTCCGCTAGCTAAGAGGTAACACGTGCTTTGTTTTGGGAACAGACATCAACATCAACAATATAAAACAAATATACTGTAATTTTTTTCCTATTATTTAAAAATTAATTTTAAATTATTACGTTTTAATATGCAATCATATCCTATATGATTAATTGTTTTAAGAAGAATTATATAATCAGCTTTGGTTGAAGCCCTGAATAATTCAATAAGCATTAAATTACTAACTGTAATTCACAGCTTTCCTGGGTCAAAATGGCCGACTTCATTTCTGGAAAAGGACAGACACATTCCAAACTAATTAGCGGAGAGACATATTACCAGAAGTGTGTCATGAAAGAGATAAAATTCAATTTCTTTAATATTTAAAAGTCCTTGGGCTTGATTCACTAACCGGTGATAACTCAGTTATCATGTGTTAAGGCTTTGCACGCGTGCTAAGCATTTTGCACGTGCAAAGTTTATGCCGTTCGCGTGCTAAGTTTTAGCGTGCGTACGGCGTTACGCCGTACGCATTATAAGTGCACTTTGCATGTGACAACAAAGGCGCTTCTCGTGTTAAACTATTAGAGTGTATGCATAGCACGCCTATGCTAAGCTGGTTTGCACACGATGTAATGTACGCAAAACTTTACGCGCATAAACTATTACGCAAAGTCATTAGTTTACGTACGTAAAGCTTTACGAGCATGATATCACATGCAAAGCAGCTTTGCACGGGCGTGCTAATTGTTAGCACGCTTTTGGGAATCAAGCCCCTTATGTCCGGGCAAATAAGTCAAGTCAGCAGGTCAAGATGGTTGGTGAATGGTGATGTCCATTTTTAATTAACTGCGTCAAATTGACTCGAAAAGCAAATATCACTATGAGTAAATATCCCAATCTACGTCTATTCCCACAGATAAGTTCATCTAAGAATTTGTAAACAAAACATATTATGGTTATTTTAAATGTCAGGTATTCAATACAAGATATTGATGAAGTATGATTGATGCATGGTAATTTCAGCCAACCTGAAAAACACCTACTCAGCTATAAGCCAGAAGCTACCTTCCCACACGTTGTTCTAGATGCTGAAGAGATTACAGAGAAGGGGTAGTATGCTTAATATTCTGGTGATTTACTTTATTAATTTTTCAGCATTAAAGGGACTCCGAGCTCACCCAAAAAAAGAAAGTTGTACTCACCAGGGGCTTTCTCCAGCCCAGTGCTGGTCGGGAGGTCCCACACCGGCGTCCTGGCTCCTCTCCTTCTCCCCGCTCCGGAATGGCTGACAGGCCGCAGCCCGGGCGACACTCGGCAGAGTGTCGGGCTGCAGCTTCCGCGTATGACGCGGCTGACGTCACACGCCGGCCGCCGTGATGACGCGAGGCGGCCGGCGTGTGACGTAATCCGCGTCATACGCGGAAGGAGCAGCCCGACACTCGGGCGAGTGTCGCCCGGGCTGTGACCGGTCAGCCATTCCGGAGCGGGGAGAAGGAGAAGAGCCAGGACGCCGTCGTGGAACCTCCCGACCAGCACTGGGCTGGAGAAAGCCCCAGGTGAGTACAACTTTCATTTTTTTTATGAGCTCGGAGTCACTTTAAGTTCTGCTAAGATGTTAGCAAGAAGTTTTGTTAGATGTCATTTTTAATGTTATTTTTCAAGATTACTGCAAGTTTTTACACAGCTACTATATACACAGCTACCAATACAAATGAGACTACTTTTGATCCAATTCCACATAACACAACTGTTATCATTCTTTTTTGAATGTACTGATTGGTGATTGATTTGCTATAAAGGTCTGAATAGATGGAATACTGTTAGAAGGAAACACTACTTGGAACTGTTCATATTTTGTATATATGCTGTATGATAAGCAAATACAATCTTTTATATAAAATTAAATATTGAGTGCTCTGATATAAAATAATTATATAATAACAACTTTTTATTGTCAATAGGAATCATTAAAAAAAAAACCAGCCAAATACTTACCTAAGGAGAGGGAAGTCTCTGGGTCCTTTAGAGCCTTCCCTCTCCTCTCTCGGTCCCCATTCCAGTGCTGACTTCCCCGTAGGAATATTCAACCAATTTGGTCAAATACTGCTCTCTCCACCACCGAAGGGAGGCTTCAGAAATCTTCAGAAGCCCGAGTGCTCAGTCCCAAAGACTGGCCGTCCCTTACTGTGCATGCACAAGCACCCTCTCTCGCACGCTTGCGCATGTCCAGTATGGAGCTGCTTTCAAAAGCACGGTGGTTTAGTGTTTAGCTCCCTTGCCTTGCAGCGCTGGGTCCGCAGTTCGAATCCCAGCCAGGGCACTATCTGCACAGAGTTTGTATGTTCTCCCCGTGTCTATGTGGGTTTCCTCTTGACACCCTGGTTTCCTCCCACATCCAGGGCCGGCCCTAGACTTTTTGCCGCCTGAGGCAAATTTTTAAAAAATTGTCACCGCCGCCCCTCCCCCCCCCCCCCCCTCGGCGTTCTGGGGGGCCGCCGAGCTGGAGGGGTAGCTGGCAGGACGGGGGTATTGGGCCAGCGGCGGGGAGGGGGGTCGGACACCCCCCCTCCCTCGCCTGGGTCCCCCGTCCTCCGCTCCCCTCCAGCCTAAATAGAAGCAGCCGTATGTGTAAGAGGCACGGGCGGGGAGGACACTCACCTCTTCCCAGCGTGCGCTCCACTGACGTCACTTCCTGCAGCGTCCTGCAGGAAGTGACGTCAGTGGAGCGCACGCTGGAGCGAGGAGGAGGTGAGTGTCTCCCCGCCCGTGCCTCTTACACATACGGCTGCTTCTATTTAGGCTGGAGGGGAGCGGAGGACGGGGGACCCAGGCGAGGGAGGGGGGGGGTCCGACCCCCCTCCCCGCCGCTGGCCCAATACCCCCGTCCTGCCAGCTACCCCTCCAGCTCGGCGGGCCGGCTCCCCGCACCCACGGACGGGCGAGTGCCGCCCCTGGAAATTTGCCGCCTGAGGCAAAAGTTTCACCCCACCTCATGAGCGGGCCGGCCCTGCCCACATCCCAAAAACATACAGATAAGTTAATTGGCTTCCCCCTAAATTGGCCCTAGACTACGATGCAATACATACATAGACACATGACTAAGGTAGAGATTAGATTGTGAGAATCTCTGAGAGACAGTCAAGTGACAAGACAATATACTCTACAGTGCTGCGAAAGATGTTGGCGTTACAAAAATACTAATTAATAATAATAAAATAATAAAAAGCATTTCCTGAACGGCAGTTACTAAGCCTAACTGCCAAAATAGTGTGCAAGTGAGGAGGAGGTCTGGTCTGGTATCTTATTATTTTGGGAGTTAAACTGCCATTCAGGAAATGCTTTCAAATACAAAGAAAACCCTGAGAATCCCCCATGGGGAGTTGGACTAGTCCAAAACCTGACGGTTCTGTCAGATTTTAACTGCTTACTTTTTTTCGCTGGAGTGGTTCTTTAAGTGAATACGCCCCAAACAGAGAAGCAGTTTTACTAATAATTACACAGTAATAATGACGATAATATAGCTTAGACTTGAACTAAAGAAAGTTTGGGATGGAGTAACACTTCAAGGCCAAAGTACCTTATTTGCTTTATGTAATGTGCACAGGAAGCTAATAAGAGCTTGTCACTGAGTAATTTAAAAGGGCTTTTTAAAATGTAGCCCTACTTAGCCTTTCAGCTGAGGTGTTATTCCTGTGGCGGTAACCTGAAGTTGCTATATAGTTCCCAGTATAGCGCTTTAGCAGCAGGGTTCTCCTGTGTATGGAGCATTGCTATTTTCAGAGGCAGCGGGTTTTCCCTGCCTCATGTACCTGTTTCCAATTTACACAAGATATGCCTGTAATAATGCTGGAGACTGCACTGAATGAACAGGAAAGCACTTCCTGCACCGAGATATCCATCTGGCCTAGGCAACCATGCATAAATAAATTCATTTCATATTAACATATCTCAAAGTACACCAAGAAAAGGACACTCTGTTCAGATGCTTCTTTATTACCAATAAGGCAAGATTATTCATGTGAGACAGCACTGAGAATTGTTAACTGAGCAAGATGTCTACCAGTATCACTTAAAGCAGCAGGGTCAGCCATACTTTGCCAGGAAAAAACACATATATAAGTAGATAACTACTTGTTCTATTTACATAACAGATGTATTGTACTGTCCAGGATTTCAGTGAATTTTATATAGTAAATAAAGAGAATTCTGTTCCTGGCATTTGCCATTTTGGTTCCCTTTGACTGAAGCCAATAGTGATGTCATTTCTTCCCTTACTCTTTTTTTCTCTCCTAGAATCTGCACTAGCTAGCTTGCATTGTAAACATGTAAGCACTGCAAGATCAGATTTCAGCCTCATGTCACACTGAACTAACCTCAGCCATTCAGTGAGGAATGTGGGAGAATGTGGGAGGGTTGATGATGAGCTTCCTTCTTGTTGGCAATGTACTAAATAGAGCCAGGCTGACAGGTAAGATTTATTACAGCAGAAACTTTTCTGATTAGACTGGAGTGCTTGCAGTGCAGGGTAAGGTTCCAGGCTGCATAATACACACAGAGCACGGGTAAATGAAAGTTGATTTTGTGGCTAAGAATCCCTCTTTGAAAGCAAATTTCAAGGATAAATTAAACTGATGAGATAAAAAATTGTATCTATAGTAAATTCAGCTTGATGCAGGAAATATGGGTTGGTACCCTAGCTACTAGGAAACGTGGGCATTGCATAGACCACAATACTAATTAGTGTGAACTGTGCTACTTAGGTAATGCACACATGCGTGTTACCTAGGTAACACAGGTTGCAGTAGTTGCCCAATGTGTGCTACCTAACGGTCAGGAGTACCGTAAAATTGGTGTGCGATCCTTGCGTATGGCAATTTCAATGACTTTTAGTGAATGCACCCCATTGATGCTAATGTTTATTTTTTAAGATAAAAACCTGGATGTGTGTGCAGAGGCATAGATAGGGTTTTCAGCACCTGGGGACTAGACAGTTTTGTGCCCCCACCTCTGGACAAAAAGGGGCATGGCCACGCATCAAAATGTGGCTATGGGTGGAGTCAAATGTACAGATGCTGTATATGTATAGCCATATGTGCCCCCCTTTCCCCCATTTAGATAGCCAAATATGCCCACTTCCCCCATTAAGATAGCCTGATGTCCCCCCTTTGAATAGCCAAATGTGTACACCCTTAGATAACCATATGTGCCCCCCAAAGTTAGTCATATGTCCCCTCCCCCCCCCTTTAGACAGCCATATGTGCCCTGCTTTTTCTGCTGCTAGTAATGTTTCTGCACTCCTCTGCAAAGGGAGGAGTAGAAGCAGGGGTGCTTCAGGCAGCCAGCAAACCTCCTCTTATGTACATGGGGATGCAGCGACTGTGTTGAGCACCCTCATAGTGATGCACCCAGGAACATTTATCCCCCCTTGCCCACCCATAGCTACGCCTCTGTGTGAGTGTTGTGGAACTGCCAAGCTAAAGGGAACAAAAAAAAACCTGCCATTACGTAATGTATGTTTCATTAGGGTTAATTCAAACAACTGCAGTAATCATAATTTTTGGAAAACTCCTAATTAACCACTCAACTCAAACTGGACATTTGTATCTGTCAAGTTTGAGTGCCATTAATATTATTGTGCATGGCAGGATTTACATGGCGCAATTGATGAAGGGGAACATGTGTTCCCTGAGCCAATCGCAGTGTCTAGGAATAAATGGACATGACTTGAATTTCAAACCATGTCCATTCATAAAAGTGAAAGTGAAAAATGTAGATAATAAACGAATGAACACTTCCTGGTAACTTCCAGGAGAGTGTATGGCTCCATCTAGGGGCCAAAGAATAAAGTAAAAAACAAAAATAAATTACAGATTTGCTTCCCCGTAGATGGCATACATAAACATTTTTTTTTTTAAATAAGTGACAGTTGAAAAAAAAAATTGAGAGGGATATGGATATTGCCTTTTAAACAATACCAGTTGCTTGTCAGTCCTGCTAATCACTTTGGCTGCAAATGTGGCTGAATCACACACCTGAAACAAGCATGCAGCTAATCCAGTCTGACTTCAGTCAGAGCACCTGATCTGGTCTGAACTTTTTTTTATGTATGTAATGAGGGTATATTACTGTTATTTTAGCAAATAAGTGCTTGTAATTATTGATAAGGTACAAAAATACACCTTTATTTCCAAATAATATATTAGGTTTGATTCACAAAACGGTGCTAACTGTTAGCATGGCTGTTAGCACGGCTTTTCGTGCATTTTAGCGCATTTTCACGTGATAAAACGGGTTTTGCACGAAAAGATGGTCATAGTGCGCAAAAATTCGTGTTCGTGCTTTAACACAGTTTTTCCATGCAAACGCGACCGTTAACGTGCGAACGCGAATTTTTGCGCGTGATAACAATTATAACATGAAATTTCACACGAAGCACTTTTCACAGCGTGCTAACAGTTAGCACCGTTTTGTTAATCAAGCCCATTGTCTCCATACATTGTAATCCTATACTATAAAACCCCTGTGTCCCTGTGTCTTCTCCTGTCCCTGTGTCCATGCTTTTGCGCTACTGTGCATGTGTAGCACGCGGGCGGCTGTTGGGACAGGAAGAGGACGGTGTGTGAGCACGCAGTGGTGTGCACGCCGTGTAGGGGTGAGAGACAGTGCAGGGCTCAGGGCCAAAGCCTAGCACCCATTTTTAAATGGGCCTCAGGCCTGGTAAGAACATAATTTAAATGTTGTGATAGTCGGGACAAATAGGCAAATAAAATGTGTGGTTTTTATTTATAGTAGCATTGTATATTTTTAAACTATAGGTGATGGAATTGTAGAAATTATTCATTTTCTAATTTTTTTCCCTTGTATTTGCCCTTAAAATGCATACAAAAATAAAGTAATTTTTGAAAACAAGTATCGCCCACAAAAAGCCTAATTTGTGGCAAAAAAATGTTATAGATTATTTAGGTGTGGTAAGTAGTGATAAATTTATTGCCCAATGAATGGGAGGAGCAATGACAGGTGAAAATTGCTTCTGTCCTTAAAGAGGAACTGTCACGAAAATCTTAAAATTTAAAACGCATACAAATAAGAAGTACGTTTCTTCCTGAGTAAAATGAGCCATAAATTACTTCTCTCATATATTGCTGGCATTTACAGAAGGTAGTAGAAATCTGACATTACCGACAGGTTTTGGGCTAGTCCATCTCTCCAGAGAGGGTTCTCAGCATGACCTTTATTCTTTATAAAGAAACTCCTTGAAAAAGATTTATACAAAGATGCTGACCAGCCTCCCTGCTCACCATATGTATCAAACGCAGATAGAACAGAGGCGCCAAAAAGAGTAAAAACACTATTATTTAAAAACAGTAAAAAGAGGGAAGGTAAGGTGGACTTACCTCCCTCTAGCAGTGGACAACAAAACTCTGAGGTAGAGTAGAATGCATTTATTAAACAGTGTAACTCCTAAAGATGCAACGCGTTTCGCGGGCCACAGCACCGCTTCCTCAGGCTATACAGGAGTTCAAAAAAGCTGTAAATGGGACATATACATAAATCAACAAAAAAGCATCAAACACTGACAGAGGCATACAGCTGTAACACTGGAACATAAATTTCATTATAACCAGCATCTGCTGGTCTGTGAAGGTCAGATAAGTCTATCTTATCTAAGCAAAAAACACACACACACAAAAAAAAAAAAAAAAAAAAAACACACACAAAAAAAAAAAAAAAGTTGTGTGACAGTGGGGAGAGTGCATGCTCTCTAAACTGTTTTTACACTTGCATAGTCTTGGCGGTTATATCATTGTGACTGTTTCAGTCCGAATATACATAGGTACAAAGGTACTTTCGAACCCACAAGATGGCGGCCGCCCTCCCATGCGACATTATTATGTCTGCCCCACATACAAACCAACAAAATGGCTACTGCCATACAGGAGGCATTCCTATTCCAACCCACAAGATGGCGACCGCCACATAGGCGTCATTTTGTTGGAATTCCACCGGATCTCCCCATTGGCCAGGCCGATGGTGGGCGTACTTCTCCCGGCGCGTGGCGCACACTGATTGGCCCCCACCTCTCCTAGCTAAGTACAAATAGAGGCTTTATGGAGCACGCCCGCACAGAGGCGCTCATTCAATACTTGGATTGGATACAGGTATGTCACCCACTGGCTAACAGCCAGCTCCTCGCTTTTTTGTTCCACTGGTAGTAGACATTACCACCTTATTACACATCGTTCTTTCACTGCCATTAATTTTAGAGCAAGCACTTGGTAAATGTCTTGTTGTTACTTATAAGCATTTAGTGTTATATAGCACATATCCTAGGTGATCCTACTCTGCCTAAGCCTACTTTCAATGCAGCTAATCGGGCTGAGAGGGTTACTTTATTCTAGTTAATGCAAGACTCTTTACACATGTATATTCGGACTGAAACAGTCACAATGATATAACCGCCAAGACTATGCAAGTGTAAAAACAGTTTAGAGAGCATGCACTCTCCCCACTGTCACACAACTTTTTTTTTTTTTTTGTGTGTTTTTTTTTTTTTTTTTTTGTGTGTGTGTTTTTTGCTTAGATAAGATAGACTTATCTGACCTTCACAGACCAGCAGATGCTGGTTATAATGAAATTTATGTTCCAGTGTTACAGCTGTATGCCTCTGACAGTGTTTGATGCTTTTTTGTTGATTTATGTATATGTCCCATTTACAGCTTTTTTATACTCCAGTATAGCCTGAGGAAGCGGTGCTGTGGCCCGCGAAACGCGTTGCATCTTTAGGAGTTACGCTGTTTAATAAATGCATTCTACTCTACCTCAGAGTTTTGTTGTCCACTGCTAGAGGGAGGTACGTCCACCTTACCTTTCCTCTTTTTACTGTTTTTAAATAATAGTGTTTTTACTCTTTTTGGCGCCTCTGTTCTATCTGCGTTTGATACATATTACTTATCCGCCCTTGGTGGAGGGGTACGCCCCCTTTTTTCTCCTGTCTACAGAGAGCGATTTTTATACCCGAGTGGGGTCGGGTACCAATTCTCCCCACCTGCCTTTCAAGTGGTTGCCTGCTGGTGACCCTTTTTTGTGAGTATAATTCTGCACGAACTATCTAGACAGATTTTCTCTGTTAAAACTATATTGCACTATTGGGCTCTCGGTGCCCTGTTTTTTCTTTTGTTTTACAAGTCCCTGCTCACCATACACTTTTTTGGCAGTTGGACAGAGTAACTGCCATTCACTAAGTGCATTTTGAAAATAAAGAAATCCCTGTGAACCCCCCATGAGGAGATGGGATAGTCCAAACCCTGTTGGTTCAGTCAGATTTCTACTACCTCCTGTAAGTGACAGCAACATAGGAGAAAAGTAATTTATGGCTCGTTTTACTCATTTTACATTTTAGATTTAGAACAGAGGTCCTTTAAGTTGAAAACAACCAGTGGGCTGTAGTGGTTAATGTTACATTTATTTGTAATTTGTACAGTAATTTGGCATTAACTCATAATTATGTGCAATGTTGCATTGCACAAAATGAGACATAATTTACACGTCATTATTGTAATTACGAATTAGCTATTACGATCATAATCGTAATGAAGAAATTATGTTGTGATTTCCTCGTTACACATATACTCGTAATTACACGGGCTTTCATCTAATAAACGCATAATTCACCCATCACTTTTGCAGTAACAGAAATTACGCTTCAAATTATTTCATCCATTGTACATTATAGGCTTTAATCTATCTCCTCCCTTATGTCTACTCATTTGCTGAAATGCATCTTGGACAAAACTAAGCTTCTGCCTTTCTGTCTTCTGAAACCATTGGCCTTTCTGAAATAACAATGCCAACGACAAACCAAACAGGATGATTTCCTGTCAATGTATTTAGTACCAATTCCACGCTAAATAGAAAATGGGTGGGTTAGGGGCGCTAAGTTAAATGTGAGGCTGGCCACTTGGGGCTAGAAGGTAGCATTGCTTTACTGTCTAAAGATAGATTTCAGCATATTTGTGATGGTGGTATGGGTGTTGGGGAGGAAGGGGGGGGGGGCGGAAGGGGCTGGGGGAGGTTATTTATTTGTTTGTTTGTTTTATGTCTGCAATTCACAGACTGGTTATTTTTATATTTTGTTTTTGTTATCTTCAATTCCATGACCACCTTCAAGAAATGTAATCATAAATGCATTTTATCTTCTAATAATTGGAACAATATCCTAATGATGGAAAATACATCAGTACAAAGCAGGCTTGGAAAATATCTGACCTGAAGAGTTCATTATGAGTTGTGTCTCATATCATTGCTCCAACAGGAGAGAATTCTGCCAACGAAGAGACATTTGAAGTAATGACACTTCCATTGTCAGCTATTCCATCACTCACTCCTCCATATACAAAATCATCATTTCTATGGTAGTTTATCATATATGCCTCTACTGTCCATGTGTGTATGACATATCTCTGTGTTTTACAGACAGCACTTGGCTTTTTGCTAAAATTCTTTATCTTCCTAATACAGTAATATCTCTTTTTAGTAAACTCGAAATGGCCAGAAAAATGGTTCACTATATGAGAAATGGTCATATTCAAGCACATAAACTATACTAGGTACTGGATCTTACCGTAATTCAGTCAATAATTGGGAGTCATTTTTTCTTTTCAATGCTTCAGCAAACGAGCACAGACAATGTCTATGCTAGATCAAAATGCACAGTGCTCATTATGCAGGGAGTTACTTGCAATAATCACGCAACAGCTTGCACAGGAAGCATAGGTCTCACCAGTTAATGCAGGTACAGTACTTATATAGTGTGTCCACATGTCTGTGCAGCCTGGATGATACTGTAGCGTTGCAACCATGCACAAGCAAGTCCCAGATGACAGGCAATTCCCTCGGTAATCAGGCAGTGGCTTACAAAGCAAATATAGGTTTCAATGGCCGGTGCTTTCCAGGCAATCCACACAGGCCCAGAGTAGTGTGCAGATAGTGAGCAGCCTACAAATGGCTACCAGCCTGCCCATGGCTCATGGGTTTCTGACTGACTTTTGATGCTTTCGCCCGCCCTCTTTCCACTACAGCCGAATACAGAATCCCGAAAGGGCCAAAATACAAGTTTACTATAGCAGAAATTCCATTATATCAGCGTTTACCATACCAGGCATACCTCCCATATACTTATAATGGGGCTTGGCCATAGTTTAGTATATCAGAGTTTATTATAACAAGACTATACTGTACTGTTATAGCATAAGATTTCAGCGTGTTTGCAATGCATCTCTGCCTGCTTTTTACCTCGTTCATGAGTTTCTTTGTGCTACTGTGCAGCCAAGGCCAGGACTGGTGCTCATACATGAAGAGGAGCATCTCTGTGAATAGGAAGAGTGTCCGGACTAACAGTGATGGGGTCGGGGCAGACATGGGAAGCCTCTGGCTCTTCCCAAGCCTCCCTCTATTGATGTATGTATTTAACTTTTTCTTTTTTTGCCCACAGGTTTGCTTTAATTGGCCTCCCTGCAAAAAACGTATGCCATCAACATATGACAAGACTAGGGATTGAATTGCGAGTCCCTTCAAGGGACAGTTAATGCAATGACTTTATACTTATAAAATAAAAATAGATAGTGTTCTCATAGAGAAATAAAAATGATGGACTGGGTGCAGTGTGTGGGTGGTAACATTTAAAATAACACAATAGAAACTGGATTTAAAAATACATAAGGGCAAAATGCCCAGAACCTTTGAGTTCAAAACAAAATAATATCAGTGTGTATTAGATTTCATCAATGTTCCTTATGTTCAGTTTTACCACCCATGAAGCAAGGCCTGTTTTATAGTAAAGTCTTCGAAAAAAATGTGTGCATGAGAGATAATTTTTATTCTTTTAATTCATACTTTATTAGGCAAGTTAAATGTACATTTGAAAGGTTCTTTATAAGTTAGAATAGACCAACTGGCAAAGTATTTATAACAGCTTTACATTATATACACTCAGATCCAAAGTTCTACGTTGGAACCAACGGCGGTGGGTTATTAAGAGCTGAATATTTGTTGAGCTTATATACAGTATTTATACAAAAACTGCAGAACCAAGGCCAACCAGGCTAAACATTGATCTGGCCAAATGTGTTATACTGGGTAATAACGTGCAGTTGTGTGGCTATTCTGAGGCTACAGGCAGGCTTACCAAAGAGGTTAGAGGAATTCTGGCTTCTCTTGTAAAGGAACAGACCACTAGTGATTTATTTTCTTATGTAAGGGAAACCCTTGAAAGACCAAAAACCCAAACATCATAAGACCGGGTGGTTGTTCCATCTCATTTACACAGTAATTGCTCATTGGTACATATTCATCCTGTAGTTTGGTCAGGTTTTAAAAAATGGAAATGGAATGTTTCAAGCATCTGGATTGTCCATCTTGACCTTAAAGAATTTAAAGAAAACCAGAGACGAAGCACCCTCATGTATTTTACTACATTTATCAGTGGGAACATGACAGTAAACACCTACCCTACTCTCTGCCTCCTCCTGGCTCAGCTTTCCTGTTTTGCATACTCAGAGCTCTGATGACAAGGGAGGGGCTGCTCTGCTGAGAAAGAAGCTCTGAAACAGACAAGTGTGACTGCTTTGTGATCTGTGTGCACTGTGCAGTCATCATTATTATCTGTGCAGTTTCATTCCTATGAGAGACACTTCCTACAGGCAGCCACACAGCGTACCAGAATAATAAAGTTGAAAGCACACAGATGAAAGGCTGCAGTAGCAGCCCTACTTGTCTATAGTTTCATAGAGCCTAGACAGCACATCCAGAACAACTCATAACCCTTAAACAGAAGGAATATGAGCCCGCGGCCATATTGGATTTTTCCTGAAGCAATAATGGATAAAAAAAACCTCAAAAAGGCACACCAGAGCGGCGAAATTATCAGGCATTATTCTTTACAAGCTATCAACTTATATGTTTATTTTATGTGAAATGTTCATTTCTGGTTCCCTTTAAAGGGAACCTGAAGCGAGTAAAATTATTTTAAATAAACACATGCCATACCTGCAAATGAATATTACATACTAACCTCACCGTCAGTTCCTCTCAGAAGCTCACCATTTTCTTCTTACAGTGATCCCTTCCAGTTCTGACAATATTTTGTCAGAACTGAAATATACCAGTTGCTGTCAGTTATATATCAGCAGCTGTCAGTTACAACTGCATGTGCAAGGTAATGCCCATGTTTCCCTATGGCTCAAGTGGGTGATATTACAGTTTAACAGTGTGCTGCCCAGGAAGCTGTTGTTGGGTAATGGCCATATTCAAAATGGAGGACGGAGAATTCCATCAATCACAGTGGACAAATGGGATGCAGGAGAGGGGAAAGAGATTAAGGAGTAGGTTCTACGGGAGGTAAGTATGACCTGTGTATGGTTATTCTGACTTTTTATTTTCAGCTCTGGTTCCCTTTAAGTGAAAATTCAGGATCAGAAGTAAAGGTGTCTGGACAGGTCGACCAAGAGACAAATCTTTCTCTAATCCAGTTTGGTCGGAGAGAGATCTGTCGACTGCCCATACACCGCAGGCCGATTCCTGATCGATTGCAGCATGAAATCTCTTGGGAGTCGGCCTTGTGACACCAAATCTGCCGCTTCGCCATCCCGCCGCTGTCCCCGTGGTTGCTGCCGTATACATGGCTGCGAGTGTGAAGTTACACACGCAGCCATGTTACTCAGGTGTAGCATGTGTATGGGGATTGCGGCGGAGCCTGAGCCAGCGGTGGTAAAGTATAGTGGACAGGTACAGTATAGTGCACTGCATATTTAACATTAGGTGGGACAGCGGCAGGAGGTTTGTTTCATTTATCACTCGTCCCGATATCGCTTGCTGTTACTGTTGCGCGCCCGATTGACTGCGACGGCTCGACATTTTGCAGCATGTCCGATCAACGTGCTCGGCCCAAAATTGGTCAGATTGTCGGTTGGGCATGCACTGAGCAGCACCGATTTTCATCCGATTCAATAATAATTATGGAATGAGATGGTCAATCGGCTGTCAAGTCGCTAGATGTATGGGTACCTTAAAGAGGAACTCCAGTGAAAATAATGTAATAAAAAAGTGCTTATTTTTTTAATAATTATGTATAAATGATTTAGTCAGTGTTTGCCCATTGTAAAATCTTTCCTCTCCCTGATTTACATTCAGACGTTTATCACATGGTGACATTATTACTTCTGGCAGGTGATGTCACTGGAAGGAGAGGCTGCTTGCATTTTTGGCAGTTGGAGACAGCGGTTATTTCCCACAATGCAACAAGGCTCCCACAGTGTGATGTCAGTACCTCAGTGCTGTGAGGCACTGACATCACACTGTGGGAGGGGTTTCACCACACAATCAGCCATACAGAGCCCCCTGATGATCCGTTTGAGAAAAGGAAAAGATTTCTCATGGGAAAGGGGGTATCAGCTACTGACTGAGATGAAGTTCAATTCTTAGTTACAGTTTCTCTTTAAGGCAGTGCAGCATATCCAACCAATCCTAGTTTTACTATTGACAAGTGGGTTGAGCCACTAATGTAACTGGTGTTTATACCATGTACGTAACACACATTAGGCACATAGTGCAACTTGTCATGTCATGTATACAATACCCACATTGCTCATGCACATGCCGCAAATAGCGTTAAGGTGGCCACACACGATACATTAAAATGATCCGATTTTACGTTTATTCGATAAAAACGATCGGATCTCCTGAAAAAATCTAAAGCTTTTTTCCATTCGACTGAAAAATCTGATCGGATTTCTCGGTTTTTTTCGATTTATATCGATCCGGACTGCCGGATTTTGTTCTTCAATCTTTCTAAAGATTGTATGGTGTGTGTTAGATTGCCAATTTATTAATATACACACCCTAGAAATTTTGTCAGAGTATCCAATCATTTTTATCATAATTGGGGAAAAAGTTGAACATTTGTGTGTGGTACATTGGTCATATTTTTGAAATGTTACAATCAGTCAGAAAAATTGATTGCAATTCTTAAATTGAACAGATATTTAAAAAATTGTATGGTGTGTGGCCACCTTTAGGCAGTCTGAATGCACGGTGCCACTAACTCGCCACTCATTAGCAATAAGAAGCCATATTTTCTTCCACCCTCGGTCAGCCTTCTCCCTTGTTTCCAGTCCTTACTTTACTTATCCGATCCTTACTGCTCACTTTTTCTTGCTGATGCCCCAAATCGCACTCTTCCTCTCTTTGCACATATCTTTGTTGACATAATTTATACCTGTATACTGTATCCATATGAATTTTCATTGTTTTTATTTATACTGTGATTAACATCAGCTTATCCCATTTTTTGCACATTACTGCACTTTAGCTCAGTAACCTGCGTGTCACTGCAGCTGAGCTTTCTTTGCACTTTGTTTACAGTGACATTATCAGATTATTTTACCCTAGTTTTTCAGTCTCTGGTGTGTATCTGCCAAGTCAGTGACGTACTGACACCATGGGGGTTGATTCACTACAGCGTGATAACTGCTATCACAGCAGTTATCACGCGAGCTACCGCACGCAAAGGTTTGCGCGCGCACAGCATTACTTCGCGTGATAAGCGAAGGTTTGTGCACGATCACGTACAGTTTTCATGTGAAAACTGCACGTGATCGTGCGCAAACCTTCACTTATCACACAAAGTAACGATGTGCGCGCGCAAACCTTTGAGCGTGGCAGATCGCATGATAACTGCTGTGATAGCAGTTATCTCGCTTTAGTGAATCAACCCCCATGTGTGGTATGTGTTGGTGGCAAGCCCTGCATATTAGTTTTTAGCTACAAATCACAGCAATGTGTATATGCAGACAGTACCCTACCTACAAATGACTTGAGTTACAATGTTTCAGAGATGCAAACAAAGTTGTCTTCCTGTACAAAATACACAACACTGCTTTTATTATTATTTAGTATTTATATAGCGCCGACATCTTCCGCAGCGCTGTACAGAGTGTATTATCTTGTCACTTAACGGTCCCCCTGAGGGGCTCACAATCTAATCCCTACCATAGTCCTATGTCTATGTGTATTGTGTAGTGCATGTATCGTAGTCTAGGCCTATTTTTAGGGGGAAGCCAATTAACTTAACTGTATGTTTTTGGGGTGCGGTAGGAATCCCACACCGACACAGGGAGAACATACAAACTCCTTTCAGATGTTAACCTGGCTGGGATTCAAACCGGGAACCCAGCATTGCAAGGCAAGAGCGCTAACCACTACGCCACCGTGCTGCCCTTTTATTACCTATTTTTGTTGTTGAATGTTACCTTATTGTATAGACTATTACAAGTAGTTTAACCATGTAAGGAACACAGGCTTACACCTCCCTAGTGAACAGGCGACTTTTTACAATTCAGTGCTCTGCAGCTGTAACAGCTCGCTGCAGAGCCATAGAACTTAGCGCACAAATGAATCTGCCCCCTTTTGTTGCCACCAACAGAGCTTTCTGTTGGTGGCATCTGATTGCTGCTGCAATTTTTTGTTTTTGTTATTCATTTATTGGGCTTTCCTACTTGAAAACCCAACGTGTTCTCCAAACAGTCTAGTATAATTACTATGTTATCCAGCATTGCAACCAGTTAAAGGGAGCTCAGATAAAGCAAAGAAAAGGTTTGCCGATTTTTTTTTCCATGGGCAGAGATATGGAACTCAGCAAAGTAAATGTATCTCTCTCGGAGAAATGAAAGGCCTTTTATCAACAGAATAGCATTGTAACAACTCAGACACCTCTTACATGGGTCAGGCTATAAGGGATGGATTCCCGCTGAAGGCTATAAATCATGCAAGTGGCATTTGGCCAAGATATATCGTTGTACTAGCAATGTTAGTGCTACTGTGTGCTGAGTGACCTTTACTATACTACAATATATATATACTATATACTGTATAAAACGTGTGAATTGAGAATTAATGAACTTTTTGCGGCACATGTTGATATGTAACAGATGTAAAGCTCTGATAATACTTAAACACTGATAAATCAACAAGAGGTCTTGGTGAAAAGGTGTCAGAGCCACATGGCTTGACAACGGTACTGAGTAGGGATGATCAATGATATGCAAATACTTCTGAGTTTATGCAAATTTATGAACATTGCAACTATACGGCTTCAAAATGGACCAATCAAGTCCTACCCAGGTTTAAACTGATTGGTCCAATTTCAAGCTGCATATATTTGCATAGAAATTTGCATAAATTCAGAAACGTGTAAGTATTTGCATACCATTGATCATCCCTAGTACTGGGCAGGAATAAAATACCTAGAATAAAATAGGCAGAGATACAAACAGGCCCACAGGGTGTGTTCTGCCTCCAGGATGCATCAGGCTATGACAGCACTGTAATGTGCGTAATATGCACATGTTATCACTGCTGTGGTTCTTCTGTACAGTCACAGGTTCTTAGTGGGAGTAATGTCCCATCATTCAGCAGCCCCATTCTAGGAAGGTTACAGAGTAATGACTTGTACGCTGAGAGATTTCCATGACATATGGCGGATCTGTTAGAGCTGTTAAGGGCTGGAACACATTACCCTGGGACACTGCGAGGAATCTCCAGCAACGCCAGAGTTTAGGATTGAGACCAAAACTCGTCCTTCAAGCGTGATTTAGGAATAGGTGAATCTGTATGTAATTGTAAATAGCAAAGAGTAGAATCCCCGTGGGGATGGGGCTGGACCCTGTGATTGATGCGTCTTCCGGACTCGCTGAAAATACAGTCATCCCGTGAAATCTGCTGAGTCCAAACAGAGGCAAACATCTCCTTACTATGCACGGTAACGGCCGCCTGGAGATGATATCATGTATTATTTAGTAACAAAAACATTGCAGATGCAGTTCAGTTCCTATTGAATATTCTGATTCGAGGGCGAGCATGGAAGCAAATTTATGAAATATTAATCTGGCATAATAATACTTTATACAAAATATCAAACTTATCCAGCAAAGCAGTTTAAAAAGTCGCAGTTGTGTGCTCAATGCAGTAAGCTCTGATCAGAGAGGAATCTATTGCCTGCCCACACACTGCAGACAGATTTCCAATAGATTTCAGCATAAAATCTGTTACAAATCATACTAGCACTGCCGCCACCTGGGCCACTTCACCACGTAAAGTGTCTCTTCCCAGGCCCGTTTTGAGTGTTTCCGTGTCTCTTTTTATTTCCACCGGGGCTGCCTTTACCATGTGACACTGCTGCATACAGTGATGTCAGTACATGTGTCAGGTGGTACCCCCTGCACCAAACGTGGGACACTGGAGGAGGCCGGGAAGGGAGGGGGGCTAAGATTAGGCACCACTGGAAGGGGGTTAAGGTTAGAAACCACCAAGGGTGGGGTTAAAGTTAGGCACGAACTCCAAGGGGAGTTAAGATTAGCCTCCACTGGATGGTTAAAGAGTAACTGTCAGGCTACAAAAGCTAATTTAAACCTCTATTCTCCTGTGTTAAACAGTTTAGAAGGAAGCCAAAAAGGCATTAGTGAAGATAAAAATCTCTCTTACATTTGATGTGTGCTTATCAGCAAAGCTGTTATTCTTAAGAAGACGCAAGCCGCATACCATACTGCAAAGCATTCTGGGGCTCTCCCCTCGGCTGCTAATGAGAAGTTACAGGGTCAAGTAACAATAGCATGTAACTCAGTCCAGCGCACAGCACTGATAAATCTCCCGGCAGAGTACACTGCAGGAGTCCGCTATTGTTCCTAGCCACATGGCTAATTAATATTCACTGCACACTAGTGTTATTCAGTACGAGCTTTTCTGTGATCAGGAAGCAGAGAGGACATGACGACACATTTGGCTTCATAGGAGACAGACAAACATGGAACCTGCCATGAGCTGTCAGGAGCATCATTCTCTGCATATACTATATAAAAATTCTGTGAAATCCAAACGTGGACAGTGAAATGCATATGTAATGTAAGTACAGCCTATATTTAGCTACTGATATATGTGTTTATTTTCTCTGAGACCTTATACCTAACAGCTCCTCTTTAAGTTTAGGCACCACGGGGGTGGGGATCTGTGTGAGAGTAGGGGGAGGCTAGGTCATAGTAAAATATTGGTAGTTATTACAGATATTTTACTATATGAATGAAGAAGTTCAATATCGATAAATGAACCGATATTTTATCACTTTTCCTGGTCCTCATTTTAGTAAACAAAAAAACAAAGGTTACAATAGGGAATAGTAGAATATCAGTATCATAACCAATATTTTATGGCATATCCAGGCGCCCATCTTACTAAACAATAGGTTGACTATAGTTTATATCTGGTGCCCTTTTTAACTGAAGGCATTATTACATGCACTCCAAAACTGTATAGCTCATGGTTCTAACCCATCCACACTCTATGCAAAACTCATAGAACACATTTTTTTCTGGAGTTACGCCTTACGATCACATAATAACTGTGAGACATAAACAGAAGTCCTATTTGTTGGGCCATACATAACAGTATTTCAGATATAGCAAAGTTTAGATAAGCTTTGAATGAGTCTATGGGCCTTGCAGTGTGAAATGCGAGCCTCCAATATGACCTGTTAAACAAACTTCTAAGCTGTCACAATGAATCGGCAAAAAGAACGTTTTCTATGAGGCTTTTCCGGATAATGTTTTAGGCTGAGAAAAGCTATTTGACAGCAATCACATTCACTTTATGTCCTCACAATGGTAATACAAGTCTTGTGTGCCTTAACCTTGAGTTGCTCACATTAATTTACATCCTGTACTGTAAGGCAGTACATATCTGAAACTGAGAATAGAAAGATCATGTTTATTCATCTTTGCATAGTTAAAGCTGCACTCTGGGCAGCAGTCCCGGCACATAGGAAGACAGAGGTGCTTTTACAGCATTTTACATGCAATGTCCTAAAAGCCCCTTCTGAATCCTGATCAATAATACAAATACAGTGGCTTGCAAAAGTGTTCAGCCCCCTTGAAGTTGTCCACGTTTTGTCACATTACTGCCACAAACATGAATCAATTTCATTGGAATTCCATGTGAAAGACTAATACAAATTGTTGTACACGTGAGAAGTGGAACGAAAATCATACATGATTGCAAACATTTTTTACAAATAAATAACTGCAAAGTGGGGTGTGCGTAATTATTCAGCCCCCTCAGTCAATACTTTGTAGAACCACCTTTTGCTGCAATTACAGCTGCCAGTCTTTTAGGGTATGTCTCTACCAGCTTTGCACATCTAGAGACCGAAATCCTTGCCCATTCTTCTTTGCAAAACAGCTCCAGCTCAGTCAGATTAGGTGGACAGTGTTTTTGAACAGCAGTTTTCAGATCTTGCCATAGATTCTCGATTGGATTTAGATCTGGACTTTGACTGAGCCATTCAAACCAGGCGCGGAGCTAGGGGGGGTCGGGGTAGGACAAGTGCCCCGGGGCGCCGGGTCCCCAAGGGCGCCCAGCTGAGCTGCTGTGTTTTTTTTTTTTTTTTATTGGGAGGGGAGCAGCGCAGAGAAGAGGGAGAGCTATGGGCACAGCAGGGGAGCAGCGCAGTGGAGGGAGAGCTGTGAGCAGCGGTGAGGAAGGGGGGCCATCTCCCCCCTCCTTCCCTCGCCTTAGGGGGCTCTCCCTCCCTCGCTCTCCCCTCCAGAAGTAATGTCCAGGTGGCTGGCAGCGGCGGGTGGGACTTACCTCCGTCTCGCTCCAGCACCGGAAGTTCGGGTGCTGCAGCCGCTGCTCTGGTCTGGACCAGACCAGAGCAGCGGCAAATCCATTCCGCGCTGCGACGAGACGCAGGTAAGTTCCGCCCACCGCTGCCAGCCACCCGGAGATTACTTCTGGAGGGGAGAGCGAGCGAGGGAGAGCCCCCTAAGGTGAGGGAAGGAGGGGGGAGATGGCCCCCCTTCCTCACCGCTGCTCACAGCTCTCCCTCCACTGCGCTGCTCCCCTGCTGGGGGACACACCTGACTACCTATTCTTGGCACATATACCCCCTGACTACATATACTGGGCACATATACCCACTGACTACATATACTGGGCACATATACCCCTGGCTACATATACTGGGCACATATACGCCTGGCTACATATATACTGGGCACATATACCCCCTGACTACATATACTGGGCACATATACCCCTGACTACATATACTGGGCACATATACCCCTGGCTACATATACTAGGCACATATACCCCTGGCTACATATACTGGGACATTGTGAAGAAGCGCGGAAGAGCCGCCGCCATGAGTCAGCGGGAGGCGGCTCTTTCCGTGCATGGTGTGGCAGAGCACGGAGAGGCAGCCGCCTCCTCTCAGTGTGAGGCGGCTGTCTCCGTGCAAGGCATGGCGGAGAGCGGAGAAACCGCCGCATTGGACGCGGCGGTTAGCACGCATGGCCCCACTTCGGAAACACCCCGCAGAGCGGTGCTGGTGTGGCTGGGACACGTAGTCCCTCTAGCTTTAGAGTGACGCACGCGCGCGCACTCAGGCAGGGTTTATATGACAGCCAGAAGTGAGTCAGCTGACCAGGCTGGTCAGTTGACTCTGGCTCCACTCCTCATTGGTCCAGCACTTAGGGTGTGCTGGAGAGATGCCTGTGCATATATACTGCTGGCTGTTCAGTTGCTGGTTGTCTGGCATTGCGAACACATACGTGGGAGCACTCAGACCTGTAGTCAGATCCTTAAATGTGCCGGGACCAGCTGGAGCTGTAATCCTACACTTAGCTAGATTCTGTTGATAGCTTAAAGTCAGCAGTTTGCCTGCCTGACTATCCTCCTGTACCCTGATCTTGTACCTTGCCATTCTGATACTCTGTTGCCGTACCCCGGCTCGTCCATAGTCTCTGCATCTGCCTTCTGATTTTGTACCTCGATATTTCTGATACCCTGTTGCCGAACCCAGCCTGTACTTTAGACTCCGCCTTTGCTTTCTGATTCTGTACCTTGTCTGTCCGTGTGGTTACGACCTGATCTGTCCGACCTCGAGAACCGACCTTACTGTTAGAGGCGGTTCCCAGTCCTGATAGTGACACTTCCTCTTGAGTGTCACTCTCGTTCTGACATTCCTTCTCTCAGCCTGACTCCTCCCTCCGGGAGAGTCCAGAAGGAATTGTGCGGTACTCCTTACTGCGCTGAGGCTCAGTCCTCTCTATATTACTGTTTACACCAAACACCACACTCTACTCAGGTGAACAGAGTTTAGCTGGTATATCGGATTATCGGTGATACTGCAGATCACTTATAATCTGGTATACATCTGTATTCCCAGTGATACTGCAGATCACCGGTAATCAGATCCTCTCTGTGCTTCACCGATCGTTACAGACATATACCCCTGCCTACATATACTGGGACATATACCCCTGCCTACATATACTGGGGACATATAACCCTGCCTACATTTACTGGGCACATATACCCCTGGCTACATATACTGGGCACATATACCCCTGGCTACATATACTGGGCACATATACCCCTGCCTACATATACTGGGCACATATAACCCTGACTACATATACTGGGCACATATACCCCTGGTTACATATACTGGGCACATATACCCCTGGTTACATATACTGGGCACATGTACCCGTGACTATATATACTGGGCACATATTATACCCCTGGCTACATATACTGGGCACATATACCCCTGGCTACATATACCGGGCACATATACCCCTGGCTACATATACTGGGCACATATACCCCTGACTACATATACTGGGCACATATACCCCTGGCTACATATACTGGGCACATATACCTCTGGCTACATATACTGGGGACATATACCCCTGCCTACATATACTGGGCATATATACCCCTGGCTACCTGTTCTGGGGACATCTATACCGCTGGCCACCTATTCTGGGGACATCTATACTGCTGGCCACCTATTCTGGGGACACCTCTAGACCTGGGGAACCACTGCTGTCAGATTGAGTGTATTTTGGGGAACTGCTGCCAGGTGAGAGGCATCTACCATATTAAGGGGGCATCTGCCTATTTATGTGAAATGCTGTCTATTTATGTGCCTCATGACTGCTGAATTTGTCTTGTTGGGGGCCTCATGGTTACTGAATTTGTCTTGTTGGGGGCCTCATGATTTGTTGGGGGCCTCAAGATCGCTGAATTTGTCTTGTTGGGGGCCTCATGATTGCTAAATTTGTCTTGTTGGGGGCCTCATGATTGCTGAGTTGGTCATGTTGGGGGCCTCATGATTGCTGAGTTGGTCATATTGGGGGCCTCTTGATTACTCATGATTGCTCAATTTGTCTTGAGGGGGGGGGGCTCATGATTGCTGAATTTGCCTAGGAACATGGTGGAAGGTATATACTGAGGGAGGGTGGGTGAGCGTGAGCCTGCTAACTTCCTGTACATTTGGCTCCACCCATAACCACGCCCACATTTAATATGTGGCCACGCCCCTTTTGGCGTGTCGCGCTGCGTGCGCCGCACCCTTCACCTTAGGGGGCGCATTAATAGTCTTTGTCCCCGGGCGCTGAAAGTCCTAGCTACGCCTCTGATTCAAACACATGGAAATGTTTTGTTTTAAACCATTCCATTGTTGCCCTGGCTTTATGTTTAGGGTCGTTGTCCTGCTGGAAGGTGAACCTCTGCCCCAGTCTCAAGTCTTTTGCAGACTCCAAGAGGTTTTCTTCCAAGATTGCCCTATATTTGGCTCCTTCCATCTTCCCATCAACTCTGACCAGCTTCCCTGTCCCTGCTGAAGAGAAGCTCCCCCAGAGCATGATACTGCCACCAGCATATTTGACAGTGGGGATGGTGTGTTCAGAGTGATGTGCAGTGTTAGTTTTCCGCCACACATAGCGTTTTGCATTTTGGCTAAAAAGTTCCATTTTGGTCTCATCTGACCAGAGCACCTTCTTCTACATGTTTGCTGTGTCCCCCACATGGCTTGTGGCAAACTGCAAATGGGACTTCTTATGCTTTTCTGTTAACAATGGCTTTCTTCTTGCCACTCTTCCATAAAGGCCAACTTTGTGCAGTGCACGACTAATAGTTGTCCTATGGACAGATTCCCCCACCTGAGCTGTAGATCTCTGCAGCTCGTCCAGAGTCACCATGGGCCTCTTGACTGCATTTCTGATCAGTGCTCTCCTTGTTCGGCCTGTGAGTTTAGATGGACGGCCTTGTCTTGGTAGTTTTACAGTTGTGCCATACTCCTTCCATTTCTGAATGATCGCTTGAACAATGCTCTGTGGGATGTTCAAGGCTTTGAAAATCTTTTTGTAGCCTAAGCCTGCTTTAAATTTTTCAATAACTTTATCCCTGACCTATCTACTGTGTTCTTTGGACTTCATTGTGTTGTTGCTCCCAATATTCTCTTAGACAACCTCTGAGGCCGTCACAGAGCACCTGTATTTGTACTGACATTAGATTACACACAGGTGCACTTTATTTAGTCATTAGCACTCATCAGGCAATGTCTATGGGCAACTGACTGCACTCAGACCAAAGGGGCTGAATAATTACACACACCCCACTTTGCATTTATTTAATTGTAAAAAATGTTTGGAATCATGTATGATTTTCATTCCATTTCTCACGTGTACACAACTTTGTATTGGTCATTCACGTGGAATTCCAATAAAATTGATTTATGTTTGTGGCATTAATGTGACAAAATGTGGAAAACTTCAAGGGGGCCGAATACCTTTGCAAGCCACTGTACCGTACATTCATAATTGTGCCTCTTTAGGTGATTTGTTAAGGTGCCCATACATCAGACGATGTATGGGCAGATCAACCAAGAGACAGATCTCTCTCTAATCAAATCTGATCAGAGAGAGATCTGTTCCCTGCCCATACACCAGAGGCCAATTTCCGATTAATTTCATGCTGAAATCATTCTGAAATTGACCTTGTGACACCACATCAGCTTCCCAGGCCCAACACTGTCCCCCAATAGTCAATGTGCCCCCCTGATGCCCATTACCTGACCTGATGCCCATGTCTGCATCTGCCGCTTGTTGGCCGCTGCCTCTGGGCTGGGTCCTTCATCCATACACACACCCCACATGGCTGCTGAAGTAACATAGGTGCGTGTGTGACGTCCCATATGCTCCCACGTATACGCCGGCAACCACATGTACACTGGGCACCGGGGGGCATTGACCATTGGGGGGACAGCATCGGGGTTTTGTTGCATTCGTCGCACCTGACTGACCACGAGGGCCGATATCTTGCAGCATGTTCGACCGATTAATGCAACCAATTTCGCATCGTTGATCAGGCATGTACAGTACTTGGTGGTACCGATTTTCATCTGATTAGATTCTAATAATTGAATCAGATGGTTAAGCGGCCGCCAAGTCGTCTGACGCATGGCCACCTTTAGGGTAAGAATGGTATATTGGTTGTACCAGCAGGAAGGAGGAAATCACACTGTCACGCCTGTCAGTGGGTCTTATTTACCATATCTGTAAAGCTGCTGTGTTGTTATACTCACCGTCATATCGTCCGGCGTTCTAGGGCCAGTGGTGCGCGCCGTCCTGTCCGCACTCTGCTGTCTCTCTCGCGGTGGGTGACGCCGTACGGCATCATTTCCTGTGGGCGGTTTCTTGGAGGCGGATGCGAGAATGCGGAATCTCAGAAGCGTTCACACGTACTAAAGGTCGCATCCGCGCATGCGCGAAATTCAAAGTTTGGCGCCCAAACACAGGGGGCAACCTATAAAAGGCAGTCCTACCCCGAACTACTTGCTGACAGTTCGTGCAGCTTGGCTAGCTCTAGTCTCTGTGCCTGAGCCGCTTGTATCCTGATTGATTCTCCGTGTTTGACCCTTGGCCTTGTTCCTGACTCTGATTATTGCTGCCTGCCCCGACCTCTGGCTAGTTCCTGGTTTATAATTGTCTGCTTCCTGCCCTGACCCTTGGCTTGTTAATGTCTATGATCATCTGCTGCCTGCCCCGACCTCTGGCTAGTTCCTGGTTTATAATTGTCTGCTGCCTACCCCGACCCTTGGCCTGTCCTGACTACAAGTTCTACATTGCGGTGTCAATTGTCCTCCAAACCACTGTTAGGGTTTTTCTGAGCTCAACCTGGTGGGCACTTGGCAGCGAAGTCCATCGTCCTTTCGGGGGATGCTGGTGAAGACCTGTGGTCACTTAGACTCTGTGCTTAGGGAGACTCTCACCTCAGTGGGGAGGTCAACAAAACACCTGAATTAAGCATAACATGTGTACAGTTACTTACACCAACTACATGGTGCATGTTGCGCAGTTAGTACAATCTGCAGTACCCAAGTAACACAATGGTTGCTAGGGTACCGAGGGCTATGCAAGTTCTGCTCTGTTTGACAGTTTGAAATACAGGGCTTAGGGCCATATTCACTAAAGGTCGGTAAAATTTTCCTGTTTCATAGGCTGACTATGTAGCATGCATTGTGCAATTGGCACAACATGCATTACTTATTATTATTATTATTTTTTATTTATATAGCGCCAACATATTTCGCAGCGCTTTACAAAGCACAATAAGGCCTGGTTCACATTAGCGGTCGCCGTCCGGAATCGCCGTGCCGGAGCCGGACCGCATGCAGAACGGACGGAACGGACGCACGGCATAGCAATGAAAGCCTATGCGTCCGTTCACATGCGTCCGTTTCGTCCGGACCGGATCCGGACTCCGGCATAAGACCCAACATGCGCTATTTTTTGGTCCGGCTCCTCCGGCAGCCGTATCCGGAGCGGAGCCGGACTGCACCATCCGGCCAATACAAACCAATGAGAACCCGAGAGCGCACAACACGCTGGCTAAAAATCCGGATGTTCTACCCCACTTCCTATGCGTATTGTAGCGGCGATTTTGGATGGGGACACATGGGCAAGCATTTTGGAGTGGAGCAGCAGTGACTTTAAACGTGCTGGAGATGTTGGCAGTATGTCGGAGGTGGAGGTGAGTGCTAAACAGCGGAGGGCCTGATTCCACAGGTCCACCTTCTGCTGACCTCCCAGACCCCAACATTTTTATTCTATTTCTACTATCTTTTGCCAAACGGATCCGGATCGCATCCTGATGAACACCTGATGCAAACTGACCGGATCCGGATCGGATCCGGATCAGAACCGTACGGTTCCGATCCGGATCCGGTCCGGATCCGGTCAGGTCATCCGGTCCGTTTGGCAGAGAACCGCAAGTGTGAACCGGCCCTAAGATGACAAGGGGGACATAGATACAACTAACAAATGTACAGCAGAGTTCCAAGCAGCACAAATATTGTTACAAAAACAGTAAACATTAGGAGGATGACCCTGCCCTTGCGAGCTTACAATCTAATGGGTCGTGGGGGACACACTAGGTAAGGGGTTGGAGGATGGATGAGGCAGTGACCCTTTGCCTCTGATTACATTGTGACAGATAAGTAAAGGAGTGGCTGAATAGAGATGGAGTGGCTGAATAGAGTACTGGTTAAGGGCACTGCCTTTAACATGGGAGACCAGAGTTCAAATCCTGGCTAGGGTCAGTACCTATTCAGTAAGGAGTTCAAGGCAAGACTCCCTAACACTGCAGGGTGGCCTCCTGAGCGCGTCCCAGTGGCTGCAGCTCTTGAGCGCTTTGAGTCCGACAGGAGAAAAGCACTATATAAATGTTCGAATTATTATTATTATTATTATTATTATAATAAATAAGGGCTATAGAATGTTACAAGCTTGTCTGAATAGGTGTGTTTTAACAGTGCGTTTGAAGATGTCCAGGTTTGGAGGTGATCAGCTTAGAGGCCAGGAGAATTTCTTGGGAGGAGCGAAGGTTGCGGGGGGGACAACATCTTGAGATTAGTGAGGAGATGTATGAAGGAGACAACTAGTGGAGGGCTTTGTATGTTAGAGTCAGGAGTTTGAACTGGATCCTCTGGGTAATGGGTAACGGTAGTGGAGAGAACGGCACAGGGGGCTGCGTCGCAAGAGCGTGTGGAAAGGTGAATGAGGCGGGCCGCTGAATTTAGAAGGGATTGGAGAGGTGCTAGCCGTTTTTTTTTGGTAGACTACAGAGCAGGGTGTTGCAGTAGTCTAGGTGGGAGATGATTAAGGCATGAACTTAAGGTGCCCATACACTGGCAGATGGGGCAGCAGATCCAATCCTCAATAGAGGGATCTATCACTGCTAAACAGTAAACATCTGCACACAGATTTCCAATACATTTCAGCATGAAATGTGTTAGAAATCTGTGCAGCTGTCTCTGCCTGACGGGCCCCCCAAGTCTCCCACCATGTAATGTGTGCCCACCGGACTCATGGTGAGTGTTGCAGAATAGTTTTGCCTCACCTGTCCACTGACATGCCTCCTCCTGTTCCCAACATCTTTGCACCCCTCCCTCCTGTGCCCCATTGCCGCTGGGGATGCCTGTACCCCTGACCCCCCCCACATGTACATGATGTCAGTACATGCAGTGGAGTTACAATAGGCAATGAAGAGCACCAGAGGACAGGGAAGCCAAAACTGCACTGCAACACTCACCACGGGTCCAGGGGTTACACATAACATATGGGGGGGGGGGGGGGGAGACAGGCCAGGGATCCGTCTCTTGGTTGGTAAATGGAACACCGCTACTGCCGAAAATTATAAATTTTCGCCAAGCCTGGAAATTTTCAAACATACCCTCAAGACACGCCTATTCAGACAAACACATCATTTGCTATAGCTGGAATTTAAAGCTCACTGCCTCATCCGCTAACCCCTTTTTCTACTCCCCCAGTGTCTCCACCCCACTACCCTCTAGATTGTAAGCTGCTCGCATGTGCAGGAATCTCCCCCTTTTTTTCTGCTGCTGTGCTTTTTATCAAATGAACATCTAACAGGATTGGGGATGTTATTCAAATTACACATCAATTGTATGGAACGATACTTGTGTCACTGGTTATCCTGATTGTACGGTATGTTCATAGCTCATGTCTCTATGCACCCCATTGTTGTATGTTTTGCACATTGTTCAGCGCTATGGAATATGTTGGTGCCAGGCCCGGCCCTAGACTTTTTGCTGCCTGAGGCAATCTTTAAAGAAATCGCCGCCCCCCCCCCCAAGCCGTGGGTGTGGGGGGCCGCCCGAGCTGGAGGGGATAGCGGGCAGGAAGGGGGTATTGGGCCTAGCGGTGGGGAGGGGGGTCGGACCCCCTCCTCCCTCGCCTGGGTCCCCCGTCCACCGCTCCCCTCCAGCTTTAAAAAGTTACGTCGCTGTCTGCAGCTATTGTAAGAGGCAACGGGCGGGGATCACTCACCTCTTCCTCGTTCCAGCCTGCGCTCCACTGACGTCACTTCCTGCTACGCTGCCGCCCGACACCCCTCCCCGCCGCTAGGCCCAATACCCCCTTCCTGCCCGCTATCCCCTCCAGCTCGGGCGGCCCCCCACACCCACGGACGGGCGGGTGCCGCCCCCCCCCCCAGAAGTGCCGCCTGAGGCAAAAGTTTCACCCCGCCTCATGGGCGGGCCGGCCCTGGTTGGTGCTCTGTAAATAATAATCATATTTTACAACACTTCATAGAAAACAAAGTTCTAAAAATGCCTGTTAAAAAAAAAATATTTTGCCTGATTGTGATCTTTAAAATGGGATTATATTAAAAGTTACAGTTTTGCTTTAAAACATTAAACACAGTAAAAAAAAAAATGTTATTTGAATGTATATTTACATCTTACTGAGGCTAACTGATATCATTGCTGGCTGCGGAACAAATTATCAGACAGACTTGCCTCCCCCACCTGATACAGCAGAAACCTTTCTTCTTTGTTTATACAGAGTAGTACACTTCCAGCACAATCTGATAATGCTGGCCAGCAATGGCATGCTTATGAATTAGAAGCTAAATGAGTAAAAACTTGAATGTTAACCATTCCAGTACCTTGAAAACTACTCAAATGGTTTTAGCTGTTAATTTTTTTAAACTCTTTAGACCATAGATGAAATTTGAGCGTAATCCCACTTTAACTTCAGTATGATGAAGAATTACTTGGAACCCCCAACTTGACCTCTGCTAACGTTATGTCATCCTCCTCCTTGCTCCTGCTAAATCCTCCATAGGCGAGGAATACAGCAGGAACTGTATTGAGCCCATATAATAGCTGCAGCAGGTGTGCAGACCTGGAGATTCATGTGCCGCGATCTCGCTGCTGGAGGCCCCAACACATAAGAAATCAGCAAGTAAGTCAAAACACCAGCATCCACCCCGAAACAGAAATGTGATCGTTGTATTAACCTAAACCTTCAATGATCTGTTTTCGCCATAAAAAGCAATAAAATGTAGCAAAAAGTAGCAATCCTGTTATTACCTTGTTTTCCATATCTTGGCATCTCTCCTTCTTTTAACTGCTCGAAACTTCGATTGGCTACAGATGAGCATTATTAAAAATGAAATACATATGAGCTTATAAAAAGGCGAAGGATTGCTTTGCTCCAGTGTACGGTAATTGTTTTCCAGTTATTGGAGAAATTGCAACATGAAAACCCCACACCTGCAGAGGTCATCACCAAACACATGGGCGCCATACATAAAAATGTCATACCTGTAATAAATTAACCTGTGTGTTTGTACAAGAATATTCCTAAACAAAATGGTCTAGGCTTCACCCTGCAGCCATGTCTACAACCTGCACCATTCGGAAAATAAACCATTTAAAAAAACATTCTAGAAGGTGTTCAATTGAACTTCACTCAAAAGGAATCGGCATCCAAGCAAACACCTTCTGAAAAGGAGAGGAAGTTGGCCAACATATGAATGCACTTCCTTGGGATATATTGAGTTTTGCTGCTTATTGTGTTATAAGGCAGGTGTTGATAAGAACACACAAACATATAATGACCTATTTTAGAACTAACATGAGTTTATTTTTTCCCCAGGAAAACCAATGGAATTTTACAGGTGCAGCCACAAATCTAAACTGCAGAGTTGCTTAGCCTGGATAGTGAAATCTGTATTTCCACTTAAACATCATTATAGCCTTCAGACACAAGATGAGTTAACATTTATAGACGCTAACGCTATCATGTACGCGTTCGAATGAGCCTATATATTGGTGCGAAGGAGCGAAACAGCTGTACCTGTCTAGCCATCCAGCGTTCACTTAAACAGTTTGCACAGTCAAATGAAATCAAGATGTTTAGAAGCTGCGCTTCAAAGTTGGCTGACTGGCAAACTCATCTAATAGTGTTCACATCTACTGCTTTTACGGAAAGTGGGAAGCTTCGCATTCTCTAATTGTCAGTGCAAGTAAACTCACGGTCCAGAAGAAAACACAATTAAGCCAGTCAACATATTAGGATGGGAACAGGAAAAATGGGAGATTACTTTTTTACTTTTACAAAGTTATGGAGCAAATGTATGGCGCTTTTCTGAAAAGCTATGCAGGGCTAATGTAAAAACCAAACCAGCCTATGATGTTGACCCTAAGTAAATAGCCCTGAGTCAACCTCCATGGTTTCAGGATAAAGACATTGGATAATTACAGCTGTGGAGTGAGAAGCATGTTTTTAAAGTAAACCTTTGTTCAACTGTTTATGGAGTGGTAGTTTGTGCCCACCCCTTCCTGACTCACTAAGCTGCTCCCACTGGTTAACTATCACGAGGCAGGTGTCTACTCATCCTGTCACCAATATGACATGATTACAGACTGTGATGTCTGTGGATAGAGAGAGGAGGAGGCTGGCACTGCCATGTATACATTGATTAGAAATTGGTAATCAGCACAGTTGTTTTGTGACGGTGCTATGTGCAGCTGTGTGGAGATCCTTGTAGACAACCGTTTTGCACCCCTGTTACTTGTTCAACCTTTTAAACAACCTTTAACCTTGCACAAAACCTCCGGGGGTTGCTAGTGCCATCTTGCATTGGGTAGTCTTCCTCTCTTCCTTAACCCTTGCACCCTGTCCCTGTTACCCATGTGACCTCTAATACAATACCTCACTTATTGCGCTTGATTCACTAAAGCGTGATAACTGCTATCACATCAGTTATCATGCGAACTGCGCGTAAACAGCGTTACTTCACAGGATAAGCTAAGGTTTGCGCGCGATCACATGCACTTTTCGCGTGAAAAGAGCACGGGATCGCGCACAATCCTCTGCTTATCACGCAAACTAACAATGTTCGCGTGCAAAACTTTGCGCGCAGTAGTTTGCGTGATAACTGCTGTGATAGCAGTTATGGCACTTTAGTGAATCAAGCCCATAGTGCGAGCAGTGAGGACAGGTTGTTTTAGTATATAAGCCTGTTCAGGTATGCAATGACCAGCATTAGGGCCGTTGCATCCCAATTTGTGCAAAGATTGTATTGATCCTTGTATACTCCATCACCGCTGAGAGGCTATTTGTTTCTGTATTAACATTTGCTTTTGTGCGGTGGTCTGTGCATCCTAGGTTTCCATGGTTACACGGGCGTGGTGTACGCACAAAGGCGGAGGTGCCACTGCTGTGTATCCTTGAGTGATGATACTTTCTCCTACTCTACAAAAGATGGTGACATCTGTTTACTTGGAGAAAATAAGCCAGAGATGGTTTAAGACGAAATGGGACTGTAGACAAGATAGCAGCTTTGTCTCCCCCTCATGGTTCTTTCAGAAATCTGAGATGGGAGAGGGGTCAGATAAAGTGGCAGTTTAGCCCCCTGGTGCCCATTAGGCCCCAGGCACCTGCCTAGGTTGCCTTGTGGATGATTTAGTTCTGAACTTAGGGAGGAAAGAATCGGCACAATTTAAAACTCAGGCCTGAATCTCTCTCAATTAGCAGTTGGGTTCACTTCAGGGCACCGAGAACAAGCTTTCACCTTCCCTCATGGCACGAGTTGTTCTGCCACTTGTGCACTACGGACATATCAAAGTTCCTTTCTAGTTTCTACAATGATTTTAGACTATATTCACATACAGGAGATCCCCGGCTGACTCATGCCAAACCTCCATTTGCAATGCAAACACACACAGCAAATACAGCTGTAAGCAAACGTTAAGACGCACCTGACCAAATTATATATTTTGTTAATTTTGTAAGTATAACATAGTAAAAAAATACTGGAGGAAATTAGGTATGAAAAAGAATTACAAATGTAAATGCAGTTATTTTTTATTTCACAAACTTTAAAATGCAGGAACAAATCAACTAATTATTGTAGCATGTGCGAAAAATTGGACACCTTAAATGTTATTACGTGGTAACACCCCCTCTGGCACATGTCACAGCTTGTAAACGCCGTTACAATCCAGCTCTCTTCATTCTTGTTGCAATGACTTTTGGCCGCTCTTCTTTACTTCTAAAACGGATCCAAACAGAATGTGATGTCCTTTCTATTTGTACACAGATCACTACAGTACTGACTCTTGCAATACTATTAAGGTAGTCACTCCCTAAAGTTAGTACTATAACAGTTTAATACAGTGGCGTAGCAATAGGTAATGCAGAGGTAACGACAACACCAGGGCCCCTGGACCAGGCTGGCCCAGTAGGGGCCCTCCTTAAACCGCATTATTAGCTCTTAATTGGTGATAAGCTGGTAATGGTGACCTCTATATGTGCTTTGATTAGTTGTAACTACTGATAGACTGCTCTCCTCCCCTGCCTACTCCTCTATGACACTGCATCTGTCCTCGGCAGGTTTTGGTGCCCCATATCAATTATGTTTAAAGCCTCTTTAGAGAGCCCAATGTAAAACTCGTACTGGGGCCCAGAGCTCCTAAGCTACATCACTGTTTTAATAACAAAGAGTATCTACGTTACTGTATTTTTAATACCACAGGAAGTAGTTAAGGCATTTTTTATATTTGTATTTAAAGCATACCTGAAGTGACATGGGCCAGTAATCACTAAATATTGTTAAAGTTGTCATTGCCCAGGAAGCACAATGTTACCTTTTTGTATGGCTAGTAGCACATGTTGTGCAGTTAGCGCAACCTAGTGCACACTGTGCTAGTGCAACATGTGCAGCACGTGTTACCTTGATATTGTGTGAAGTATCTGGGTAACATGAGTTGCGCTAACTGTGCAACGTGCAATACATAGTTGGGAAAATTGCCATGTGCTGCCTGAGCATGAAAGCTTTACTGATATTTAGTGACTATGGCCCATGATGAGATAAACATGGCTATATACAGTACTACTTCTACTAAGAAATTGTCTGAAGTCCCTTTTTATTGTCCTGTGAAGCAATTATTAAGAAATTGGGGTTATTATCTATGTAAATGAACTTGTGGAACAGTTTGTGAATTCAGGAACGAATGAGGTAGGAGGCGCCCGTGGTAAGTTTGTGTTGTGATTCAAGATTGTAGCATCGATTGGGCGCCCAGGATTACCCTCATTTTTTACAAGGCACGGTACTCGACCTGAGGAAGCGGTTGCTATTCCGCGAAACGCGTTGTCAATCTAAAGTGCCCAATAAAGTCTGTTACTTTTTTATACTTTGTAGCGGAGTGACTACTTTCATAAGGTAGGACCATCCGTTACCTTATTTATCTATTTATTTGTTTATTTTTTATTACTATAAACTTTCATTATTCCTATTGCCACTCGTATGGCTATCCATCTACAATCTTGAATCACAACACAAACTTACCACGGGCGCCTCCTACCTCATTCGTTCCTGACGTTTTACCCCAAGCTAGGGGTTACCACTTTGGCAAGTGGTTTTTTCGAAGGAGCTGCGACCAGACTTGTAAAGACCGAGCGGGGACGGTACTTCCCTGCATGCACACGAAGTGGTTGCTCGGCTCGCAACTCAATTTTGTGAGTATGATGTCATAGAATTACCTTGTGAACCATCACCATTACTCTACATACTACACCATTTTGGGCTCCTGTTTTCTCTTCCCGTCCTTTTTTGTTTTTACTATAGCTTCACAGTTTGTGAATTCAGTCTGCTTTCCTGAAAAGTAAATAAACTGTAGAAACATAGGTAGAGTATTGCAGATGCCTTACAACCACCTTAGGGCTGTTTTATACAGCAAATCTCAAAAGGCAATTGCAAAGCATTTTTTTATTTAGCAATGCAATTTTTCTGTATTTTTTTTTGCAATTACATTTTGGTATATTCTCTGGCTACTAGGGACCCAAAGGAGAAACACAAACGAAATGCAGCACGCAGGACATTTGCAATCGGGAAAAATTGGATCACATTGGATCACAGAAGTATAAAAGGGTTCCCACGATTTTCTTTACATTGATGATGCCCTTGTGTTTTGCAATTGGCAGAAACGGATCGGAAAACGCAGCAATTGGCATCTAACATAAAACAGCCCTTTATGACATTGAGGATACCTGAACAAATTCTAGAGCATGAAGGATTGTTTTGGGCAAGTAAAATCGAAAGGGCGTGTAAGGCTTGACCATGGGCTTGATTCACTAACCAGTGCTAACTCAGTTAGCACGTGTTAAGGATTAGCACGTGCACACTAGCAGAGCCGGGACAAGGTCCTCCAGCACCCAAGGCTGAGACACCAAAGTGCGCCCCTCCATCCCTGCCACCCGAGCCATCAAACACTGATTGCTATTAGACTAAGAGGCGCCACAGGGCCCAGAACCCCCCCCCCAACACCTTAATATCTAGTTATCTGGCTTGCAGTCACTGCCATGTATCCCCTTTTCTTATTTCTTTCTGCTTCAAACACAATTAGGAATGACAGCAGAATGAATTCTGTGCCCCCTCCTACACTGCGCCCTGAGGCTGGAGCCTCTCCAGCCTATGCCTCGGCCCAGCCTTGCACACTAGGGTGCTAAGTAGTTTGCACAGACAATGCTGTTACTGTTCACGTGCTATTTTATCGCACACTGTGCCATATGTTCTGTTCGCGTGCAAAATCAGCCGTTCGCATGCAAATTATGCTTATCACGCTACTTAGCACGCAAAGCTGCTGATTTTGCATGTGAAGCGTGGCGTGCAAAACTTTTCGCGAAATCTTGCGCGTGCAAACACTTGCTCGCATATTAGTGCGTGAAAAGCCAGTTTGCATGTGCTAAGTGGCTTTTCACTTGCGTGCTAACACTTAGCACGCTCTTGTGAATCAAGCCCCTTGTGTTTAAACTGGTTATTACAAAACAGATACAGCAAAGTCCCTAGTAAGCCAGATACAGTACATCTGCTTGTGGGTTGCTTGTCCTCTCCCCCTAAATACTCACCGACCCTCCAGTGACGTCTTGTGGCCTTCCTGTTGCTTTTAGCGGCTTTCCGGTATCCTCTGTGCATGGCAGCCAGCATGTCACATGACCTGCATCGGGTAATGTGACTCACCGAGAGCCTTGCACGGATGACAGAAGCCGCTAGGAGCCCTCTAGGAGCTACAGGAAGGCTGCAAGACTTTGCTGGAGGCTCGGTGAGTATTTTAATGCCTGCAGACAACCCCCCAAACAAAGTCTCTATTATCATGCCAGTTAGCTGAGACTTCCGGTTGCCTGAGTTCTGGATAACGGGGACTTTGCTGTAAATATATGCAAACCCTGTAACATACATAAATATACAAACACATGACATAAAACAATATGTACCTGACATGTAATTGATTCAGTATCCCTGGCTGCGATCTGCAGACACATGCTCCAAGTTAGGACGCAGGGAGCCGTTTGATTTAAATCATTAACATATTTTTTCCCATGAAGGCTGCATTTTTATAATAATGACATAAACAGAGACCATACATTGCGGGAATAAATAGCAACTGTGTCAGAGAGAAAAAAAAGGAGAAAACAGTCTGGCAAGGTGATGAATGGAGGAGCAGAGGAACTCTGCAGCTAATGTGGCTTTGGGAGAGCAAATCTCTAGTTAATTCAGGAATGGGATGTTGAATATCTCGCTGGACTGAGCACTGTAATGTGTTTTGTGTCTGGATAGAACTATAGAGATATTTGTTTTATGGTCCTCAGTAGCCCTTGGTTACCAGTTGCATGTAGCTCTTCACAACAATTTAACTACATTGCTAAAACTACATAAACAAATGCAACAGGATGTGACCATTAAACTATCTTTTAACAACTCCATAAGAGTCTAAAGGCAGGAAACCATTTTCTGTGAAGAAAGTAAATATATATACAGCTGGGAGTTGTATAAGTGAGCCAGGTGCTGGGAGCGCACAAGGGATTCCTAAATCCTTTTATATCAGCCTGTATGATATGTATATGGAGTCATCTTGCTATGTGTGATAGAGCTTTATTAGTTACTTGTTACTATATAGACATGCTGATCTGCCAACAGATGTCTCAGTTGCTGCGATTTTCAGGGACACCCTGCTGTTGTGCTGTTGCCTCTAAACAAGCTAGATGAATGTATCCTTTAGTTTTTAAAAAAATATTTTTTTGCAAAACAATAAATTAAGCAATATAGTGCAAATGACAGTCATACAATGTACATCCATGCAGTCAGTTTGGAGAAATGAGCCAATAATCCTTCAAAAACAGCTGCAAAGCCTATAATGAGTAGACTAATCATAATACTTAACGTAAAACAGAAATAACAAAAAACCTACGTATTTCTTTACCTTTTGTTGTTCAATGAGACAATGGCCTTGATTCACTAACCGGCGCTAAGCCGGTAAGTGGGCCTTATCACTTAGTGGGCACAAACTACAGCGCTAACCTTATCTGAGGTTAGTGTGCCTTATCTGACGTTAGTGTGCCTTATCTGAGTTAGTGTGCCTTATCTGAGGTTAGTGTGCCTTATCTGACGTTAGTGTGCCTTATCTGAGTTAGTGTGCCTTATCTGAGGTTAGTGTGCCTTATCTGAACTTAGTGCCCCTTAAGTAGCTTTGTGCACCATGAAAGATGCACAAAGCTACATCGCGCACTGCACCGTGCACAGCATGCACAGCGTAATGCGTCGATCTTTGCGCGTGGTGTGATGATAACGTCGCACTCGCTATACTGTATATGATACGACCATAAGGTCGCATAGGATGCGACGATAACGGTGCACTGATGCGCCATTTAGGTCACATCCTATGCGACCTTAAGGTCGCATCATGTACAGTATAGCGAGTGCGATGTTATCATGCAGTGTGCGATGTAGCTTTGTGCATCTTTTACTGTGCACAAAGGAACACTAAGTTCAGATAAGGCACACTAACCTCAGATAAGGCACACTAACTCAGATAAGGCACACTAATCTCAGATAAGGCACACTAACTCAGATAAGGTACACTAACCTCAGATAAGGCACACTAACTCAGATAAGGAACCATAACTCAGATAAGGCACACTAACCTCAGATAAGGCACACTAACCAGCTTAGCGCCGGTTAGTGAATCAAGACCAATGACCACAATTCACTAAGATCATACTAGTGATAATAAGGACATAATGGGATAGACATATCAGCGCTGCGTAATATGTTGGCGCTTTATAAATACAATAAATAAATAAATAATGTGTATGTACAGTGCTTAGCACACAAATAACTATGCTGTGTTCCTTTTTTCTTTCTCTGCCTGAAACAGCTGGGAATACACGGTTAGATAGTTTGTTATCAATCGAGCCGCTGATGGCTCGATTGATAATTTCCGACATGTCCAATCATCGCGCGGATCGATTCCCCACTCGATACCCGCAGGCAGACAATAGCGGAAGATAAGGAAGCACCCACGGGGATGAGCGGGAATCGATCTGGGAGGCCGTGGGGACGAGCGGGGACCCGTGTGCAAGGTTTTGCGCACGCACAGCGCAGCACGGTGTGCGTGAAGTGCCCATCTACCTCTATGCGACGTTTCGCGCGCACCGCGCTGTGTGCGACTTTGCGCGCGATGTGATTCACAAAACGGTGCTAACCTACTTAGCACCCCCGGCTTATCACGCCCGAAGGTGCTAAGTAGGTTAGCACGGCTTTGTGAATCAAGCCCCAGGTATGTAAGTGGCAGTTCCTGGCTGAGTCAGGACTGGGTCATACTACAGTATGACCCTCACTGATAAGAAATTACAACTATAAAACACTTTCCCAGCAGAAAATGGCTTCTGAGAGCAGAAAAGTGGTAAAAAGGGTCAATAATTCATAGAATTTAGCTCTGGCATACTTCAATGAATGTGTCATTGATCAAAAACAATAAAACAGTAAAAACTTAAAAAATATATTTAAATATAAAATAAAACTGTGGAATATCTTAAAAAGTCATTTTAGTAGATGGAGGATAGATACAATTGTTTATTTCATTAGTTTATTTTCATCTCGGGTGTCCATTAAATGGCAAACAATTTTACATACATCCAGACTAGTTTGTCTGGATCTCTGAGGATATCCAATGGTCTTTCGTAAATCAGGCACTGTGTCTTACATAGTAAGGAAACTATGAAATCTGTTATTCGGATAGTTTATTATCAGAGCAAGCTTGATGTCTGAAACAAAAGACAGCTACAAGAAAGCCAAATGCAGACATTGTCCATGCGGTAGGGAAAGCTTGTGTGACTATGAATCCTGTATGGGGTCCAGATGTACGATATTTATATAAAATCTAAGAATAATGAAACAGCATTTTATAAACTTCACGGCAGAAGGTTAGATAGCATCTTGCACTACAGAGAAAAAAAATCTGTTTTAAATATGGTATAGAAATGCACAGGCTTAACATGAAAAAGAACATGTCTCCACAAACAAATATAGCTGAGCGTGTGTGTGTATGTGTGTGTGTGTGAGTATGTGTGTGTGTGAGAGAGAGAGAGAGAGAGAGAGAGATGGGGGGGGGGGGGGGGGGGGATGGTACAAAAAGAATCATTATGCACCACATCCCAGTTCTTTAAAGCTCAGACTTAAAACCTTTAGGCCCCTTTCACCCTAGTACTGAAAACCTGTGTTGCGTTACCCTTTCTTGCTACAAGGTGCTGCGACTGCAATGAAAGTCAATGGAGCCTTGCACAGGGCTTGATTCACAAAACTGTGATAAGTGCTATCACAGCCGTGATATGCACTTTGCGCAAGTTTTGCCAAGTTTTTGCACGTAAAATTGCAGCGATCGCGCGCTAACGCGAATTTTAGCGCGCATTACCTCTCGCTTCTACAAACCTCTAGACTGTGGTCCAGGGCTAACAGAATACGGAACGACCTTACCCACCCTGGCAGTCGCTACTTTGACCACCTGCCATCAGTTGGCCGCTACAGATCCATACCAACCAAGACCTGCAGACATCTGAACACTTTCTTTCCCCAAGCTGTCCACCTGCTGAACTCGAGCGACCACCCTCACAAAACCCCTGAGTCTGCTCTGCAGCCCAAATCATGCTGTAATCTTTTTTTTTAACAGTTTAAAATCATGCTGTAATCTTTTTTTAGTCACGCTTGTTATGTTGTAATCTTTCCGCTGTTAAGTTATGTCGCTAACTCTTGTTTTTTTCCTCTACTCTACAGTATACGTATACGTAGGTTAATGCGAGCTAAAATTCGCGTTAGCGCGCAATCGCTGGAATGTTGCGTGCGCAAACCTTTACGCGGGAAACGCGGCAAAACTCGCGCGAAGCTCATATCATGGCTGTGATAGCATTTATCACAGCTTTGTGAATCATGCCCTTAATGCGGTGCGATGTGCCGGAATCATCCGATCTGACACAAAGTCTGCAGCAGGTTACCGCATGATCCATGCCTACTGCAAGTGAGTGGGCTATGCAGGCAGTGTGTACGACGAGAGCGCGGTGCAAAGCACACACATAGGAGGACCAAAGAGAAACCTAGTGACCTACTTCCTGCCCAGCAGGAAGATCGGGTGTTTCTGACATCTCTGTCAAATATGACAAGATCAGCTGCATGCCTGTTTCTGGTGTGATTCAGACACTACGGCTGCCAGATAGATCAGTATTTTTTTAAATGAAATAAATATGGCAGCCTCCATATACTTCTCACTTCAGGTTTAGTTTAAGTCTTTCTTTTGTTTGAATTATTCTGTATATAATTAATATAGTGCATATGTCAGAACTACATATATATTTGTAAGACGGTTGAATGTACTTTTCTGTATGTAAGTTGTTCGTTAGCCTTCTGAAAATATATTTTTTTACTGATCTTTGATTAGCTAATTAGACCCATTACTGTAACTTTAAAAACTGCTTCTTTCCTTAAATTTCACTGTTAGCAATCAACAAAGTAAAATCTTTCAATCCTGTGAGCAGCGATAGCAATACATCCCATCCCTATTCTTGTCATGGTACTGAAATTATGAGATTTTGTCACCTTTTCAGTGAGGGGCACTGTTGGTTTTTAATACACCTTTGTTATACTTGGAAATTAGTTCCAGGGAAGTTTATCGGTTTATTTGGTTGGTTTTGGTCTAATAAGTTAAAAGCTGGGTTCATGTTTGTAGTTTTAAAGGAATACTTAAGGCAAAAATAAAAAATGAGTTTTACTCACCCGGGGCATCCCTCAGCCCCCTGTCCCCCTATAGCGTATATATATATATACGCTATAGCAGCATAGAGGGTGATATAGCGGCTGGGAATGCGGAGAATCAGCCGCGTTCCCAGCCTGTCGGCGGCTGTCGCCGAACCCGGAAGTAGCCGCCGGCGGGGACAGGAGGATCGGAGCGAGGCTGCGAGGGCACCATCCAGCTTCAGGGGGCTGAGGGATGCCCCGGGTGAGTAAAACTCGTTTTTTATTTTTGCCTTAAGTATTCCTTTAAATTAAAAGATTGGCTTTTATTTGTATTAAATAATAATTTTAAAGTTTCATACTTATAATAACGTACCATAGCCATTTCTTGCCACATTCAAATAGGTGTTGTGTCTTTCTTTAATAATTGTTTTCTTAATTTCTTAATTAGTTTTATTATTATTATGAATAATATTCTTAGTATTATTATTATTATTAGGGGCGTAACAATAGCCCCTGCAAGGGATGCAGCTGCAGCGGGGCCCTTAGGGGAAAAGCCTGAGGGGGGACCCCTGGCCCTGGGGCCCTCCAGGACTATTGTTAGGGGCAGGAGGGGGCACAGCGCAGGATGGGGGAGCAGCAGGCACAAATAGCAGCGGGTAGGAGGGTCCGACTCCCCCATCCCTGACCTCAGGCTACCATCAGCCCCCTCCAGCAATCACAACTGAGGAGGGCATTCAAAGTTTAGCTGAGGGGGCCAGTGATTTCTCGTTACGCCCCTGATTATTACTGTTTTTATTAATGACTGTTCGGGGTTTTTCCCTCACTGTGTTGCCTGTAATCTCATGGGTGCAAGCTGTACACGACAGTAGAATAGTGAGAAAATGTACTGCTAATTTACGATCTCCTTTTACCATTAGTAGAATATCGGTAAATTTACTGATATTCTACTATCACTTCCCTCTAACCTAACCCCTATCTTGCCCACACCTAACACTACCACCTACCTTTGCCTAACACTAAACTTCGGCGCTATAACCACAATTTAACCAGCACCCAAATTACCTAGTTAGTTAGCGCTGCACTATAGTATAGGGGACCTCCGGTGCCCGCCATAGCAGCAATTTCTGACGATGCCAAATTTTTCGGGCGCAACCTGCATCTAAATTTCACATATAGTACCAGACTGACTAAGAAACTGTCTGAAATCCTTTTCTGTTTTCCAGTACAGCAAGGGTTAAATAACTTAGCAAGGTTTAAATATCTATGCAAAAGAGATTGTGGAATTGCTTGTCCAATTTAATTCAGTTTCCTGAAAAGTACATTGAAGTTAAAAGGCAGTTTATCCATCAGGTATAAGGCAGAAAATAAGGTTTTAGTGCAGGAAAGTTCAAAGGGTCATAACTTCAGTTTCCTTTTCAGCTAAACAAGATAGAGTTTCGAATATAAACAGCAGCAGTCATGCAATGTAAAAAATAAAGCCATTAAGGGGGCGGAGCCAGCAATGGAGGAGTGAAGACGTGCTGCTGCTGAGCTCCCGGGCCCGCATGTGGAAATAGCTATATTCTAAGCTCTTTTACCTATATTTCTCGGCTAAAGTGGCATGGACAGGGGGAGGAAGAGTAAAGGCAAGGATCGCGCACCCCAGACCCCCTCCCAGAGACCAGTTACTCGCTACTTCCAGAAGATCGTCCCCGGCACGGAGGCCTCTAAGATGGCGGACGAGCCTTCCTTCGCACCTCCAGCCGCTGAGCAGCCGAGCGCAAACCTCCCATCTCTGAGTGGGTTGGAGGATATCTGGAGATACCTGAGAAGCCTTCCCACTAAACAGGACCTCGATGAACAGACGGAACGTATCGTCTCCTCCACGAGGGCCGAAATCTCGGGGATCCGTTCAGACATCGCAGGCCTGAATGACCACGTATCCACCACGGAGGCGGACATTGCGCAGCTCAGGGCGGAGGTTACCTCTCTTAAGGCAGATAAGGAGAAGCATCGGATCTCCACACAGTCTCTCCGGGCACAGATGGAAGATATGCAGAATAGGGGCCGCCGCAACAATATCCGGGTCCGTGGCCTACCTGAATCAGTAGAGGCGGAAGCCATCTTGCCCGCCCTGCGCACCATCTTCAATGGCGTGCTTAACCGCCCTGCGGATCAGAAGATCAAGTTTGACCGGGCACATAGGGCCCTTCGGGCTATACCCTCCGCACAAGACCAGCCGCGGGATGTCATTTGCCGGCTCCACAACTATACGGATAAAGAAGGCATCATGACCGCAGCGCGCAACAAGGGCCCGCTGACATGGGAGGACTCCACGGTCGTCCTCTATCAAGACCTGGCTCCTTCTACGCTGGCCCAGCGCCGTGCTCTGCGCCCTCTCCTGCAGGCCATGCTGAACTCTGGGGCTTTCCGTTCCAGCTGATCGGCCAGAAAGGATCCACGGTTGGTGTGCTGCGCTACCCCGGGGGACCTCACCTCCTTCACTCAGGCCCTTTCCTTGCCATCCGTGGACCTCCCGGACTGGGACCCTGATGTTGCGTACTCTGATCGCCCGCAGAAGCCGAAGAAAGCCAAATAAGCTGGCACGGGTTGTGAGTACTGACTCTCATAGATGGCTAACTCCCTGCTTGTTGTGCCACCTTCCCCGATAGTGTGATTGTCTGCCCCGGTGCACCCCCCCCCCCCAGGGTCTATTTACACCAGCGATGCCCCCCCCCTTCGCCTTATCCCCTTTGATGGAAGCCTCACTTGTCCCTGGGTGACTATATGTGCGGGCCTTATGAGACCTTGAGACTGCCTCACCTGAGCTGGCTTTAGATACGAACCGTTTTATCTTTAAATTCTGTATTGGTCTTTGGCCCCCATTCTCCTTTTCGCAGCTACCCCCCAGCCCCCCCTCCTTTGTCCGATGATAGACTGCTGCGCCCTCCTCCCAGTGTGTACTACCTTCATAGCCATTGGAACGATTCCCTTATCAACATATAACTGCTTATGTAATATGGAAGCACTATGCCTGAATATCCTGAAACCGCCTTAAATCTGTTAATGAGCTGGATATATATGTGATATTAATGTTATACATTGTTATTATGTCCCCTATGGGGATGGTGTGCCTGGTTTGGGGGGTGCGGGTGGAGGTCTTAGGCTGGGGGGAGGGTGGGTGATAGCTTCCCTTTTATTTGTATGCCCCCCCCCCCCCCCCCTGCTACTGGCCGTTTAAGCAGCATTTCTATTTACCATAAGGTGGGACCGATCAGGAAGCCCTGGGTGAGGGGGTCTGACAGGGGAAAGAGGCCCTTTCCTTAGAAAGCTGGGGGCATGTGGTGGACGTGATACTCTAAATTAATGCTATATCTTCTGGGGGGTAACCTCTCTAGTCGTCTAGCTGGACCTGGAGGAGTGTGTGGGGGGGGGTAGACTTGCTGGGTTTTAGAACATAAGACATACTTGGAATAGGGGAAGTACATATTTAAGGCCTACTAAAGGTTACTGCAGGGTTAAAAATGTGTTTTATTTATGAGAATGTTGTTTCTTCTCCACACCATGTCACTACTACTAATATAGGTGTTAAAGTTTTTTTTTTTGTTTTTTTTCTATGTCACATGCGGTTCTCCCGGGGGCCGGGGAGTGCTCACTTTTTAGTTGAGGGCTTCCTTACCCCAGGGTAGACCACTGAAATGAGACGAGGAAGTAAATACCGTCTCGTAGGAAGATGAAGGCTGATTTGGACTGGACCGGCCTAGGTAATATGGTTGCCATGTTACTTACATGGTTGGCGTGGCCTCTTACACGCCTGTCTTTTCTGTTCTGTTACTTTTACTCTTTTTTCTTTCTACTTCTTCCTGTCACTGTTTCTTTGAGGATTGTACCCATGCCTCCCATGTGCCAATACCTACGACTGCACATTCCAGCAGTCACTTAAATTATATTCTCTCAACGCTAGGGGGTTAAATGTTCCTGAAAAAAGATCTTCACTGTTGCACCTATGCCATAAAGAACATGCCAATGTGGTCTGCTTGCAAGAAACACACTTTAAGGGACCTTCTGTACCCAAATTTTACAATAGATACTACAATCTTGCATTTTTTAGTACTCCTCAGGACTCTAAAATCAAGGGGACCGCTATTCTAATCTCTAGGGACACTCCCTTCACCCTGGTGGATCAATACGAGGACCCTCAGGGCCGATTCAATCTCATTAAAGGTACCATCTTCTCCCAAAAGATCACTATTGGCTCCTTTTATGCGCCCAATGTGCAACAAGTGCAGTTCTTCCAGACCTTCCTCACCAAGGTAAACTCATTTGCGGAGGGTAGCATCATGCTCGGGGGTGACCTCAATCTCACCTTGGACCCTGAAATTGACTCATCCGCAAAAAAATCCCCAATCTCTTATAAATTATTACGTAAATGTAAATCTCTTTTACGCTCTATGCAATTAGTGGATGTGTGGAGACTCCATAATCCATCCGCAATCGACTACACTTTCTATTCCACCCCTCACAACTCATACACGAGAATCGACTATATCTTTTTATCACATAACTTACTATCAGTATCGGTGATGCCCTCCATTGGGAATATGCATCTCTCGGACCATGCTCCGGTCACAGTGGGTCTGGATCTGGGGGAGAATAGACGTGGCCCTGCTTCCTGGCGCCTAAACAATTCCCTTCTCGAAGACAAAACAATATCCTCTAAACTTAAACTAGAGATCGAGGAATTCTTTCAGATCAATACCGCACACGACACTTCCCCTATGGTGGTGTGGGAAACCCACAAGTGCTTTTTTAGAGGGCTACTAATTAGGGAAGGTGCCAGACGTAAGAGGGAAAGGGACAAAGAACTCGCGGAGGTTTTGTCCAATATTGGGGAACTGGAACATAAAAGGGCAGGATCTCCATCAACCCTGTCTTCCCTCACCAAAGAGAGGGAGCGCCTTAAGTCACTGTTATTTTTCAAGGCTAAGTACGCGGCTCTACGTTGCCGTCGTACTTTCTATGAGTTTGGCAATAAATGTGGCTCTATCTTAGCGAAGGCACTAAAGATCCAACAGACTGCCAATTACATACCCCAAATTAAGGATAAACATTCCACCTTACATTACAAATATGAGGAGATTGCCAAGGTGTTCAGGGACTTCTACTCTGACTTATATAATCTGTCCACGGGTACTAAGCCTCCCTCCAGGGAAGCTAAGCGTAAAAAGATCGAGGAGTATCTGAGACGTTCCCAGATGCCTAAACTCACTCCTGAGGATATTAAAATACTGGAGGAACCTTTAACTGAGGATGAACTCCACTTAGCCCTCTCACAGACACCAACGGGCAAAGCGCCCGGGCCAGACGGCTTTGCTCCAGAATACTATAAAAAATATAGCCCTACCATCTCATCACATATGCTTAAGGCTTTTAACTCTATTACAGATGCGTCTCTGGGAGGGGGTCCTTTCTCTACGCAAATGCTAGAATCCCACATTACAGTACTGCTGAAAGAAGGGAAAGACCCTGCACTATGCAAGAGCTTTAGGCCTATATCTCTGCTGAATGTGGACCTGAAGCTATTTTCCAAAATGCTGGCAAACAGATTGGCCCCCCTCCTGCCGAGACTGATCCACCTTGATCAAGTGGGCTTTGTCCCTGGCCACGAGGCCAGGGACAACACTATAAGGACATTAGATGTTCTACACTGGGTGCGGTCCCGCTCTGAACCAACTCTCTTACTCTCTACTGATGCCGAAAAGGCTTTTGATAGGGTGGATTGGGACCTCATCGAGGGCACACTTCGATATATAGGTATGGCCGATGACATGCTAAAACGTATTTTGGCTTTATACTCGTGCCCATCGGCTAGAGTCAAAGCCAATGGTGTGCTCTCCACACCCCTCTCCATACACAATGGGACGCGCCAGGGTTGCCCCCTGTCGCCTCTAATTTTTGCCCTTTCCCTGGAACCATTCCTATGTATGGTGAGAGCCAACCCAGATATAAAAGGAGTAGCTTTTCCGAGGTCGTCCTCGAAGGTAGCAGCCTATGCGGACGACCTACTGTTCTACCTATCTAACCCGCATATCTCACTTCCCAACCTCCTGGCAGAATTCAAATCCTATGGGGAAATCTCGAATATGTCTATCAACTATGATAAAAGTGAGGCTCTGGGAATTCTCCTCCCAGGGCAGATTAAATCTACACTGCAGAGTAACTTTCCTTTTAGGTGGCCTAGTCGTTCCCTGAAATACCTTGGCATTCAAGTTACCTCGAATCCTCGTGACATGTTTACTCATAATTTTCCCCCAGCATTGGAGAAAATCAAACAGGACCTACAAAAATGGAATAAACCCCAATTCTCGTGGTTTGGCAGGAACTGCATAATTAAGATGACAATTATGCCACGACTCCTTTATTTATTCCAGACAATGCCTATATTTATCCCATCCTCGTTCTTTAAGCAGGTCACTCGGGTTTTTTCATGGTTCATTTGGAATGGCCGCAAGCCAAGATTAAAATATTCTATTCAGACAGCTCCCAAGGAGCTGGGGGGCATGGCGGTGCCAAACCCACGGTTATATCATACTGCAGCAATCCTTATTAGGGTTATCGACTGGCATAGACATGCAGCACACAAACGTTGGGTGGGCTTGGAGGAGGAAATTTTGGGGGCTAAACTGGATCTCTTACCGTGGTCGCTGCGAACCCCTGGGGTCTCATCGACGGCCGCGACAATGATCTCACTGACCCTCAGAAAACTCACATCTCTTAGGGATAAATTATCCCTATCTCCCTGGCCCTCGCCACTCTTACCTATTTTGGACAATCCCAATTTTATATTGGGACTACACAAGAAGGGTTACTTAGCATGGAGAACTGACCCTCCCCTCCGGGCCATGCATCTGATCTCAAATGGAAAGTGGATTGATCTGGAGGACCTCAAAGTATCTCTTAACTCCCCTGGCCTAGACGCCTGGAGCTTACTCCAGTTTAAACACTTTCTCATGTCCCAAGGCTCTAAGACAAGCTTTTCCAGGCCACTTTCCCCTTTTGAAAAACTATGCATGGGGGAAGGCACAATTAAAGGTTCTCTTTCCCTGACATACTCCCTACTCAATGAAATCGAAAACCCTTGTCAAACATATAAAGACAAATGGGAAAGGGACCTGGGCTTAACATTTTCTGAAAAACAGTGGCACAAGATATTAGTGTTCTCTCACAAATCCTCCATTTCTTCTAGAAGCCAGGAAGCCAGGTGGTACCTGACCCCATCCAGGCTACATACAATGTACCCTACGTCCTCCCCCCTTTGCTGGAGATGTGGAGTAGAGACGGGTACCCTGTTGCACATTTTCTGGTCTTGTGGAGAGCTCAGGCGATTCTGGACGGACGTGAGAGAGATAATGCATGTATTAACAGATTTCCTCCCCCCGGATTCCCCTGCATTTTTTCTACTACACCATAACCAGTGGTCAATCCGAAGATACAAAAAAACTATCACCAGGCACTTAATAAATGCAGCAAAAATTTTGATAGCCAGACGATGGAAGTCACCTAATCCACCCTGCAGGACTGGTTCCGAGAAATAGAATGGATTGAGAAGATGGAGGACCTTACCTCCTCAATGCATGGGACAAGGGAGCAATTTTGGAAGACCTGGTTTGGCTGGTTCGAATTTAAAGAATCACCCAGATATGCCTCTCTCACGTCCGGGCAGGGATCCGCGGCCAACCTATAACAGGCATACAGGGTTTCACCCCCCCATAGACATCTCCCCCCCTAGGCGTTGTAATATATATCTTCTAGAGGCACGTGGGTTTGGCATGGAATGTGGTCCTCAATCTCTATTTCTATCTTTTTCTTATCTCTTTTTTCCTCTCACTTTTTTTCTCTTTCTTTAACTTCCTGTTCCCTAAGATACCTTAGCACAATATGGCAGCGCCGCTGTTTAATTAGCTCCCAATCAATAGCAATTTTTTTCTTTTTTACATATGTACATCTACTCAGAAGTTCTATCTGGTAGCTCAGCAAAACTGAGTTATACGAGAGCTTCCATGGGATCCCAGGTGTTTGATCCCTCTGGGCCCTGGGCTCCCTGCACAATATATGTTTTATGTATGGCTCGGTTGTTCATATACTTAACACTGAATTATACAAGGTTGATGGTTCTTCTGAAATGAATAGTAATACGTGGTACATTGTATGGATATTGTCTTATGCCTCGTTTGGTAGCGCTGGCCTGCTACCAACAACTTCTTGATAGTGTACCAGTATACTACTACTGCCATGTCATTTCTAATGTTTTATATCTTCTCATTTCTGTACAAAAATTTTGTTCTAAATAAAGAATCTTTAAAAAAAATATAAAAATAAATAAAATAAAAAATAAAGCCATTAAACTGAAAATAAAAATACGAGACTCATTTCTATGTTGATAATATTTTATTCACCATTAGTACTACACATTTAACCACTTCGGGGTCAAGGATGTTACAGTTCATAGAGATGATCAGTGAGGTGTGAAATATTTTGAAAATGTTTTATTGCAAATTGTAAAGCAGCTTGGAATTATAGTAGTTGTGCCCAATTATCACTGGTTGAATTCCAACCTTTAGGGCCTGTTTCCACTACACGCAGATTCTGCATGCAGAAAACTGACTCCAATGAATGTCTATGTACCTGTTTCCACTGAACGCGATTTTTCTGATGCAGATTTCCCATAGGCATTCATTGGAGTCAGTTTTCTGCATGCAGAATCTGCGTGTAGTGGAAACAGGCCCGCATAGAAACTGCAAGAAAATTTGCATCCTACGGATCGCCTGAGGCAGTGGCGTCCCTACCATAGTGCGCAGGGGGGCGGGGCGCACCGGGTGTCAGACACCCAGGGGGGTGTCACCACGACATCCCACAGCAGCACAGCAGGAGGGAGAAGCAGGGCTAGAAGGAGGGGCAGTGGGGGCAGCGGTGGGGAGGGGTGAAATATCCCCCCCCCCTCCCTCACCTGGGACCCCTCCTTCTGCCTCTCTCCCCCTCCAGAATAGCGGCGACAAGTGCGGGGCGGCCGGAGGCGTATGAACAATTACTCACCTGATTTCCGCGTTCCAAGCGTGGAGCGCAGCGTCATGACGTCACAGGTCTCTGTCTTCAATGCCGCCCACTGTGCTTCCTGATTAGTGGAAGCACAGTGGGCGGCATTGGAGGCGGAGACCTGTAACGTCATGACGCTGGGAACGCGGAGATTAGGTGAGTAATTGTCTATACGCCTCCGGCCGCCCCGCACTTTGTCGCAGCTATTCTGGAGGGGGAGAGAGAGGCACAAGGAGGGGTCCCAGGTGAGGGAGGGGGGGGGGATATTTCCCCCCTCCCCACCGCTGCCCCCACTGCCCCTTCTTCTAGCGCTGCTTCTCCCCCTCCTGGGCATCTTTACTGGGGGGGGGGGGGGGGGGAACTGTACTAGCTATACTGGGGGCAGCTATACTGGGGGCAGCTATACTGGGGGCAACTATACCAGCTATACTGGGGGCAACTATACCAGCTATACTGGGGGCAACTATACCAGCTATACTGGGGGCAACTATACCAGCTATACTGGGGGCAACTATACTAGCTATACTGGGGGCAACTATACCAGCTATACTGGGGGCAGCTATACTGGGGGCAACTATACCAGTTATACTGGGGGCAACTATACTGGGGGCAGCTATACTGGGGGCAACTAAACTAGCTATACTGGGGGCAACTAAACTAGCTATACTGGGGGCAGGTATACTAGCTATACTGGGGGCAGCTATACTGGGGGCAGGTATACTAGCTATACTGGGGGCAGCTATACTGGGGGCAACTAAACTAGCTATACTGGGGGGGCAACTAAACTAGCTATACTGGGGGGCAACTATACTAGCTATACTGGGGGCAACTAAACTAGCTATACTGGGGGCAACTATACCAGCTATACTGGGGGCAACTATACCATCTATACTGGGGGCAACTATACCAGCTATACTGGGGGCAACTATACCAGCTATACTGGGGGCAACTATACCAGCTATACTGGGGGCAACTATACCAGCTATACTGGGGGCAACTATACTAGCTATACTGGGGGCAACTATACCAGCTATACTGGGGGCAACTATACCAGCTATACTGGGGGCAGCTATACTGGGGGCAACTAAACTAGCTATACTGGGGGCAGGTATACTAGCTATACTGGGGGCAGCTATACTGGGGGCAGGTATACTAGCTATACTGGGGGCAGCTATACTGGGGGCAACTAAACTAGCTATACTGGGGGCAACTAAACTAGCTATACTGGGGGGCAACTAAACTAGCTATACTGGGGGGCAACTAAACTAGCTATACTGAGGGCAGGTATACTAGCTATACTGGGGGCAGCTATACTGGGGGCAACTAAACTAGCTATACTGGGGCAACTAAACCAGCTATACTGGGGCAACTAAACCAGCTATACTGGGGGCAACTATGCTAGCTATACTGGGGGCAACTAGCTTCACTGGGGGCAACTATACTAGCTTCACTGGGGGCAACTATACTGGGGGAAACTACTAGCTATACTGGGGCAACTATACTAGCTAATACTTTAAATTACAGTTAGCTCCGCCCTCATCCGGTCATGACCACGCCCAATTTTTTTTCCCGCGAAGCACGCCGCAGGTTGTGGCCACGCCCATTTTTTAGGGGGGGTGTCTTTTAATACCCAGCACTGGGTGCCAAATGCCCTAGGTACGCCACTGGCCTGAGGTTCTTAATCATACCATGATTTTTTGCACCTGGGTGCACGCTGAGTCACAAAGAAAATTCAGACGGCGTGGCTGTAGAATGCACGGATGGTGCAACAGCCGGCCACCAGAATAGGTGAGTGATTAATGGCACTAATGTCCAGAGGCCCCGGGGAGCAGTGGGGGGAGACCAACTGGCAGGGGCGGGAGGTGCAGGGTTCCCTGCAGATCTTGGGGCCCTTGTGCAATTGCCCCCATTGCTTGTATAGCAGCATCGGCCCTTATTTGCACCTAACTTTATTACATCCACCCCATAGATTATTTAACTGCTTGGAGTTTTTGCAAGCAGCAAAGCCATTTTACCTCCATTTATTTTTCTTCAGCAATAAAATCCTACGTTTTAGCTAATCAAGGGCAAGGAGAGGTCTGCAATCCAACCAGGATTGTTAGATGGCCGTATATAACCATGGAGGTAATAAATCTTGTCACATCCACTTTTTCTATAACACTTAGGTTTGTGAAAGCTGAAATCCAGGCCTAGCCTATGAACCTGAATAGCAAGTCCCACTACTGACACATGTGCCCGCTGAGTTATAAAATAGCTTTCTTTACAGAGAAGGCTCAGAAGGTGTAATATGATTGGGTATTATGAGTCAATGCTCTTGTGTGGAGTTCAGAATACACTACACCTGTGTTCACTTAGGATCAAGATTAAGCAAATGTTTTATGTAACAGACTCCAGTTATACGTATTGATAAAGTACGGAAAAACGTTTGAACTTCGCATTCATAATATAAAATTCTAAAAAGAAAGCAAATATCTTAGGTATGTATAAACATTACTCGGTATATTTATTTTCCATATTATGCAATAAGCATTTTTTTGTCGTGCCGATCACAAACTATCTGGCTATTTAAGAATGTTTGCACATACCAATGAAAATATCATATAAAAGAAATTAAGATTTAATCACATTTCCACTATGTAATACAGACATTAAAAGAGCCATAGTTTTATTTTATTTGATCTGCTACAGTTGTAAAAAAAAAGAGAATTCGGACATATCAAAAAGTGACTGAAGACTGCGGTGACTGGTAACTCATTCAGAATTTAAGTGTTGCCAATATTCCTGAAATATAAACTATGGCATGCTACTTGTATTTTATTACTGGACCCAATGCTGGACAAGTCTTTGTCTGCTTTGATAGTATTGCTTTCCATTATAGAAAAAAAAAAGAAAGAAAAAAAAAGTACATACAGTGAAGTGTAGGGCAGCTTCGGAGATTTTTCTACTGCTCCATTTCTACCCCTCTCTGTAAGGCCAAGTTTGCGATTAACAAACTGGGATCCCAGTTGATAAATTACGATACACAGATTATAGAAATTAAAGGAAACATCCAAGCAGAAAAAAAAAAACTCCACTTACCTGGGGCCTCCTCCAGCCCCTGGCAGTCATTCTGTGCCCTCGTTGCAGCTCCAGTGGCTCCCAGCGTCCTTCGCTGCAGAAGCTGACCTCGCCAGGTTGGCTTCTTGTGCGCTCCACGGCGCTGGTCACATGGTCCGGACGACGTCATCAGGATTGTACTGCGCAGGCACAGTAGTTCTGCGCCTGCACAGTATAATCCTGATGATGTCGGCCGGACCACGTGACCCGCGCTGTAGACCGCAGAAGAAGCCGACCCAGAACCCAACCTGGCGAGCTCGACTTCTGCAGCAGGGAAGACCGGGAGCCACCGGAGTTGCGGTGAGGGCACAGAACGTCTGCCAGGGGCTGGAGGAAGCCCCAGGTAAGTGGAGTTTGTTTGTTTTTTTAGCTTGGACCTTTACTTTAAGACTTAAAGTTAACCTGTGACTTTTATAAAGGAAAACAAACTAAGGGAGGGGTAAGCCCCTGGATCCTAAAGAGGTTTCCCCCATCCTTGTATGTCAGCCTGTTACAGTGCTGGGACCCCAGAAGAGTGGCCTCCCTGCGCATGTGCACTAGCACCATCCCACTCAGGCTCCGGCAGAAATAGCCAAACTGATTGGGGCCGTGCTACAGCTGCCTTTTTCAAAGAGGCCATATGGAATGGAAGTGCAAGGCAATGAGGAGAAGCTGTGTTAAGGTTAAACATCAAATTACCGGTATGTGTATAAGGATTTTAACTACCTAATGACCGCGTCACGGCAATTGGCGTGAATGCGGCGGCAGCCCCAAGACCGCCTAACGCCAATGGGCGTCAAGTCCTAGGGCGGGGATTTACAGGAGATCGCGCATCTCTGCTTGAATGATGGAGCTCCGCTCTGTCATCAGTCTCCCAGCGACGCGCGACGCTAGGAGACTGTTAGACGGCGCAGTCTATTTACACTGTACAGTGCTGCGATCTAAGGCAGCGCTATACTGGGGAGTGGGGACGCTGTCATAGGCTCGCCTAGCCGCTCACTCCGCTCTTCCAATGAACTTCGCCTGACCGCCCCCCGCATCACCCAGTCCCATGCACGCCTCCAGGACTTCGTAAGAGCTGCTCCAACACTATGGAACTCCCTACCTCCACCCGTTAGGGCAGCCCCCTCCTTCAACATCTTCAAGAAGGCCCTCAAAATTCACCTTTTCACTCTGGCCTACCACCCCTCACAAGTGCTCTAAAGTAAACCCGCAGCTGAACTCTGGTCCCCTACCTTTCGTGTCCCTACCTCTCCCTCTAGATTGTAAGCCTTTGGGCAGGGTCCTCCTCCTTTTGTGTCCTACCTGATCATGCACCTCCATTACTGTGAACCCATGCTATGCATTTGACTGAACCTAACTTGCCTAATCCCCATGCTCCCATCCAGTGACTGACTAAGCATTACCTGGTACTCATACTGTGCTGTGTGATCTGGTTTGCATGTATCCCTATATTGTCTTATTGCTGTATGTCACCCCTATATATTGTCTGTAACCTAAACTAATGTCCAGTGCTGCGTAATATGTTGGCGCTTAATAAATACAATAAAAAAATAATAATAGGCTGATGCCTATGACAACTGATTGCTGTGATTAGCTGGCGGGGGGAGGGAGGGGCAAATAGGGGAAAAAATAGTTATATTTACTGTAAAAAAAATAATAATAATATTTATAAAAATTAAATAAACATCCTGTGAGCGATGGTGGGCAGAAAAGGGGGGTGGGGGAATCACTTGTGTGCTGAGTTGCACGGCGCTGCAGCGAGGCCTTAAAGCTGCAGTGGCCTAGATTGTAAAAAAATAACCTGGTTACTAGGGTGGTGTAAGCCTACGGTCCTCAAGAGGTTAAGCCATTGGAGCTTGTCTGCACATAATTGCATTTCTGAAATAGAAAATAAATAAATAAATACATCACCCCTACAGCATCCTTCAGTATCCTTCAGTGGCCCTGCCCAATGCATTTAATCAAATTCAGGCTCTTATGAAGTGATTGTGATTAAAGATATCCAAAATGTTATCCTAACTTGGTCTTGTCATTACTGCAGGAGATTTACCTCTAATACCAGACAGAGGATTAGGGACAAACTAGCGGGGTGGGAATTCTGACTACTGAGTCGCATCAGCAAAAATACCTCCAAAATACAAAAAGCAAAAGATTCACGTCTACATAATATAAGTGATTTACACAAGAAGATCTGTAGTGAAGGGCAGGGGATGATCTGTTCACATCAAGCATACAGTGCAGAGAATCGCCTGTATTCATTCTCGCGTATATGAATGGATTTTCTATACCACTTCCCTGAAAATATTTCCCAAAAAGTTAGTGCTGTTTGGATGTCATCGCTTATTTAACCACTCAAGGCCTCTCCATTAGGGGTTAAAATTGGCGCGTGCACGTGAGCAGGCGTTCCTGCAGGTGCATGCATGTGCATTTAGGCAGAATGGAGATTTCCTATTTGCACTAATTACTGCATACATAGGACGTTTATAAATGTCCATTTTGCCTTTAGTGGTAAAAGGAAATGTACATTTTAAAATATATATTTTTAAAATTAGTTTTAACCTATTAGCACTTCAAAGGAGTTATCTTGTTTGAGTACACTGCTTTTGACCTCAGCCAGCAGAACTTGTTGTGCTGTGAATTCTTGAAATGCTTTGATGTCTCTCTGCTAGCAGAGGACTTCGGCTTGATTCACAAAGCGGTGCTAACCTAAAGACTTTGGGCGTGATAAGTAGGGTGCTAACTAGGTTAGCACCGTTTTGACAATAAGATCGCGCGCAAAGTCAATCAACTCGCACACAAAGTCCACGTGCAAAGTTTTGCGCGCGCACAGCGCGGTGCGCGCGAAATGTCGCACTGCGATGCGAAGGAAATGGCGCATCTGATGCACCTATAAGGTCGCACTATACGACGTTAAAGTCGCAACCCAGGCGACCTTACAGGTGCATCGGATGCGCCACTGCGGTCGCATCGCGGTGCGACGTTTTGCGCGCACTGCGTTGTACGCGCGCAAAATATTGCGCGTGGGACTTTGCGCGCGAGTTGATTTTATCACGCCTAAACTGAGTTTAGGCGTGAAGAGGTGCTTTTCACAAGCGTGCTAACAGTTAGCACTGCTTTGTGAATCAAGCCCATAGAATCTGAAAGCAGAACAAGTCCTCTTCTGCTGTCTCACACTGCGTGTCTGTAAACTCTGGCTCCTGACGTGTGCCTCTGCCTGCTCCCCGTGTCTACTATGTGTCCGGCCTCGTGTCCTCCGCAAGTGTATAATATGCCCGGTCCTGCCATGTGCCTTATCTCCCCCTTGTGGTTTCGGGTGTTAATCTGTAGCGGGCTTACCTCTCAGAGTCCGCCATGCCCGCGAGGATTGGAGACCTCCTTCACAGCCACACAACTTGCTCTAGTGATCGGCATGTGATAATGATGCAACCATCACATGCCGATCACTAGAGGGAGCCGCACAGCTATGAAGGAGGTCTCCAATCCTCGCGGGCATGGCGGAGAGGTAAGCCTGCTGCAGATTAAGACGGGGGGGGGGGGGGAAGCGTGGGCCAGCAACCACAATGAGGGGGTTGATAAGGCACACGGCAAGAGCAAGCATATTATACAATCATGGGGGACACACGGCCAGACACATAGCAGAAATGGGAAGTGGGCAGAGGCACATATCAGGAGCAGCCAGAGGTTACACAGGCAGGGAATTCCCGACGTAGCGGCAGGTCGCGGTTCGTATCGGCGGGCGTTCAGAAGTCGGGGATTCCCTGCCTTTGCCGTATAAGATGCAGGGACTTTTTCTCCCTATTTTTTGGGGAGAAAAAGTGCGTCTTATATGGTGAAAAATACAGTATAAGTAGGGATGACAATCCTTAGAGAACTCAAGGAGAAGCATGTGATCAGTTTGATCAGCTGATAGATATGTAAGGCTCTGATTTGCTGGTCATGATCATGCACTAAACCAGGAAGTCATCACAGCAAATCAGAACCTTACAAATCTATCAGCTGATCAAACTGATCATATGCTTCCCCGTGAGTTCTTCTAGGCATTGCCATCCCCATGTATAAGATTTACTGTTAGTAAAAATTCAGAGCACTGCTACTTACAGTTCTCAGATTTTTTTTCCACAACAAATGTATAATCATCTTTTTGATGTGAGTATTAATGGAGAATTATTTTTCCCATGCAGCCAGGGCCGTTTCTTGGGCAGTGCGGGCAGGGCGACCGTCCTGGGAGCAGGCCAGCAAATAAAAGAAAGACATTACCGCTTGGGAGCTGGTGACACGCGGTGCAGCCAAATGGAAGAAGAAAGAAGATTACCAGTGAGATCACCTTCCTTGACTCCTGCTGGGCTGCCTGCGTCCAACGTCAAGTCATCATCACCTCACCACCGCGTGATGACATCTGATGTCCTGTAGCGGTACTGCAGGCTGTCAGTGCGCGGCGCCCATGGAGGAGTCGGCTTTCCGGGCTCTCTTCACCTGTGTGGTTTCCTGGTACATGCTTCCTCCTGGATGAGCGGCTGCTCACTAGTAAGTAGGCAGATCTAATTGTGACCTGTAGCTGTGTGACTGTCCCTAAAGGGTAGGGGTTCGAGTCCACGGGGTGGGGGGAAGGGGGCACAATTTTTACACCCTTGCCCTGGGTGCAAATTAGCCTAGAAACACACCTGCATGCAGCCAAAATATATTTTCCTTCAGTGACAAGATGCTCTCTGTAGTCCTTCTTGTATAAATCTGTAGATATAAAGCATACAGGGGTTGGACAAAACAATGGAAACACCTAACATTTTGGCATCATAATCTTTGAACATGTTTTAAGCAATCAAAACTGGAGATGTTATATTTTTTTGTTTATTATTTTTGTTATTTGATATGTTTAATTAAAATAATTGTTTTTTACTGATATTTAAACCAAAGTTGGTTATAATTTATAAAAATGGCAGATCTCTCAGTCTTTCAAAGAGGCCAAATTGTTGGTGCTCGTATGGCAGGCGCTACTGTAACAGAAACTGCCCGAATGCTTGGCATTTCAAGAGGTACTGTCTCAGAAGTAATGACTGCCTTTGAAAGAGAAGGAAAAATGTCCTCAGCAAAGCACAGTTGTGGCCGAAAGTCGAAGTTGTCTGAGAGAGACCTTCGGACTCTAAATCGAATTGTTAGAAAATCTTGCAAGACCACGGCTCCTAAAATCACTGCAGAGCTGAATGAACACCTACAGAACCCAGTTTCCACAAAAACTGTTCGTCAGGAGCTGCACAAATCTGGATTCCACGGAATGACTGCAATTAGAAAACCTCTGCTCTCAAAGACAAATGTTTCAAAGCATTTAGAGTGATCTAGAAACCACCAAAATTGGTCCCTTGAGCAGTGGAAAAATGGGATTTTCTCTGACGAATCATCGTTTACCTTATTTCCGACCCGTGGACGAGTGTACATTTGGAGACAGCCGAAAGAAGCATTTCATCCAGACTGCCTTCTCCCAACCATAAAATATGGCGGGGGGTTCTGTAATGATCTGGGGTACTATTTCTTGGAAATCCGCTGGGCCAATGATTTCCTCTTATGGAAGAATTAACAGCCAAGGCTATTTAGGAATTGTGGGCGACCAAGTACATCCTATGGTTCAAGAACTGTTTCCGGAGGGGAATGCCATCTTTCAAGATGATAATGCCCCAATCCATAAAGCTAGAATTGTTAAAGAATGGCACAAGGAGCATTCTGATGAAGTTGAGCATCTCATCTGGCCACTACTATCCCCAGACCTCAACATTATTGAGCATTTATGGTCATTATTAGAGATTCAAGTAAGAAGTTGATTTCCGCCGCCATCGTCTCTAAAAGAACTGGAGGGTGTTTTAACTGAAGAATGGGCTAAAATTCCTTTAGAAACAATTCACAATTTGTATGACTCAATACCTCGGAGAATTGAGGCTGTAATTGCCGCAAAAGGTGGACCTATACCATATTAAAATATTTTTTGTTGATTTTTAAGGTGTTTACATTATTTTGTCCAACCCCTGTATTTTCCCAGCATGCAAAATGACTTACCAACTTCAGGCTGTGTCATCTCATCTGTTCTTGCCTTGCAACTTCTTCAGCAATCCAGTAGATGGGAATCATGTACATCATGTCACAGGTTGGCCTGCATCATTGCTCAGCTCAGACCACCAGCATAGAGAGCACTACTACAGCAGAAGGGTCATTCTACCCTTTTATAACCAGGCAATGTCTTTACCATAGGTCAAGACCTAACGGAAGAGTAACCAAGTATCATTATTTGCAGGGCCGGTTTAAGCAACAATGGGGCCCCAGGGCAAAATAAACCTGGGGGGCCCCCCCAACATATACCCCGGAACAAAAATCGGCATTAGGGTGTAAGGCTTGGTGGTGTATTCTCCACAGTCAGCATGCAACGCATGAGCTGGCGTGGAGGAGGTACACACACTAGCACCAGGAAACAGGCTATCCCTAGTATAGTGGAGGGGAGGACTGACTCCAATAGGAGATTGTGGCGCACAGAGCCGGTGCAGATCTGACAGCCACAAACAATGCTTACGTTATAACATCTCAGCGCAAAGTAGCGCTGAGCGCACAAACCAGAACTGAGGAGATCAGGACAGGTAGACAGAATGAACGCTTGCTAGCTAGCGGCTACTTAGCGACAGCAAGCGTCCAAAACCAGACAGACTGGAATGAGGCAGCCAATGCGCTGCGGCGATGGCGTGCCTCACAAAGACAGGACAGGACAGTCAGGAAATAGCAGGATCGAGATAGATGAACGTAACACAGATAAATATACAATAAGTATGTTTTCCTAGCGTATTACAATTACAGCTATCAATGAAACTATTTGTAACGTCTGACTAACATATGTATATATCGGCAATGAACCGATATATGACATAAGCAGGAACGCTGACTAGGAATGGAGTCATACAGGGAACAGGACTCAGAAGGATTCGCTATCTCTTCGCAGAGACGAACGCAATCCACAAACGGTAACAGAACAGGATTCAGAAGGATTCGTTATCTCTTCGCAGAGATGAACGCAATCCACAAACAGTAACAGAACAGGATTCAGAAGGATTCGTTATCTCTTCGCAGAGATGAACGCAATCCACAAACGGTAACAGGACAGGATTCAGAAGGATTCGTTATCTCTTCGCAGAGATGAACGCAATCCACAAACAGAACCAGAAGCAGGGTAACTACCTCAGCACGGGTGGTCACGGTACGCGCAACCTACCAAAACGTGCTGGAAAGCTGACTAACTGCACACAGGATATAAACAGTTCGTGTACGTATACATCAGCGACACTGATGTATTAACGTAACACAAATACAAGGAAAATAATAAACGTGCTGGTATGCATATATATTGGCAATGAACCAATATATGATGCAAAGACCAGCAAAGTATCTTTATAACAAGAAACACGATCGGGGGCTAAAGCGACAGCAAGACTGGCTTACACTGAAGCTATGAGAACCCAAGGAAACCCTGCAGGAAGCAGATCTTTATACTGAGGTCATCCAATGGGAGCAGACATGCAGATTCCCACACAGGTGAATGATAATCAGTCACAAGCTGACAGCAGGGAAAGACAGACAAAGCTATGCAGCTTGCATGGAAATAGATCAGAACTGCCTGAGCTGCAGCACTACTACTTCCAGTAATAGCTGCTGCAGCAGCGATCATTACAGTACCCCCGCCTTTAAAAGCGGATTCCAGATGCTTTTCAAAACTGAAATTCCCAACAAAACAGTCTGACTGATAATTCATGATGACCGGGACAGCCCGGCAAGACCGAATTCCAGAATCAGTCCCCACAAGACTGGACCCATCAGAACCAGAACCTACAGAACCATGCCCATCAGTACTACAAGCCCCAGTGTGACACCCATCAGAACCATGATTTCCAGAAGAAAGCCCTCCGAAACTCCCTGAGCGATACCCACCGCCTTCCAGGAACCGTTCAGAAACGCCAAAGCCTTTGCAATGCCCACCGGTACTGTCTTTACCAACACAAAACCCACTGTTGAACCAGTCCAAGGCACCAGGACAAGTTTTCTCAGAGACCTCCCAGAACACCTTGAAGCTCCAAAGAGATCCCCATAGGTCAGAATGCCCCTTAGGCTCACATGGAGAACCATCAAGAACCCCTATGGAACCTAGGGCAATTCCCGAGTCAGGGCCACAAGGACAAACATCAATATCAGGGCTTTCAGGGACCAGAACCATCTCTGGGCATGCAGGCAGACTGGCAACATCAGAACGTGTTCCCACTAAGGAAGCATCAGAGCACGCTAACACCTTAGACACACTTGGGCATTCTGGCACACAAAGAACATCTGGGCACACCGGCACAAGAGAAACCTCTGGGCATGTCAAGGAACTGTGAGCCTCAGGGTCAGCCAAGACAGGACCAAAACCAGGACTGGCCAAAAAAAAATCATCATGACTAAACTTCGCAACTACTGGACTTTTACACGAGAATGCTGGATCAGACTTAGATGTCGCTGATTCCAGCAAAGTCAGTAACAAATCAGATTCAGGGGCACTAACAAGACAGGACAAATCTTCTGATGTATGCACTGAACCAGACAGGGACTCCACAACTACCTCTGGACTGGACAGAGACTCATTTAATACACTGGATTGGAGCTCATGAGGCGCTGCAGAACAAGTCAGTATTGCAGCAGCCCCCACTGGACTAGGCAAAACTGAGGAATTCCCTGGACAGGAAGGGGACTCTGGAACCTCTGCCACAGCGGCCAGAGAACCAGAATCTTTCAGGATACAGGGCTGGGTTTCAGGAACACTCATCAGACCGGACTGAAATTCTGAGATTTCTATTATTTTGACCAGAGAATCAGAATTATCCATGTTACAGGGCAAGACTTCTGAAACATTCAGAGGACAGGGCTGGAGTTCCTCGGCTGTTACAACACTGGAGAGGGACTCAACAACATTGGTTAAATCAGACTGTGTACAGGACAAGGTATCTGACACACTTGCTGACGAGGACAATATTTCAATGGCTTCTGCTTTGCTGGGCAGAAATTCATCAAGTTTTATTAGAGCAGACTGTAATTCCAAAACAGCTGCTAGACAAGTGAATGTTACTGCAACACCAACTGAGGTAAGCAGTGCTTCAGCCTCCTCTGCTAGAGGGTTTAAAGTATCCAAAGTACTGGGTGAAGCATAAGACTCTGCGACCACAGCTTCACTGGACAGGATCACTGAACAGTCCATATTGCAGGGCAAAACCATGGAAGCACCTGCTGGACAGCATAATGATTCTGTGACCTGAGTTTCATTGGAGAGATCTACTGCACAATTCATGGTACAGGGCAAATTTATTGGAAAATTTTCTGAACAAGGTAATAATTCTGCGATTTCAGGTTCACATAACAGATGCTCTGAGCTATTCACGAAACTAGAGCGAGGTGTAGAAACAGGAAGATCAAGACACAATGTTTGCGCATCTGAATCACCATTCATTTGTAAAATTGGAAAATTCAGATGCTGGGGTTCTGAGTTTACTAGACAGGATTGCTGGGACTCGGAAACTGATGTAGTGCATCTATTGGCATCTGCTGGATCAGACAGGAGTTGAACTTTATTAACACAGGTAATTTCTGCAGAAGTGTTTGCAGAGACAGGCAAGATTTTTCTGGTGTCTGTTTCACTAAACAAAGAGTCATGAGTACTGGCTAGGCTGGACTCGGAAGTCAGCAGGACCTCTGGATTCTCTGCTGAGAAATTTGCGCAGGGCAAGGTTAAGAATGTATCAGTGGCTTCTGTTTTACTGGGAAGTAACACTGAGTTATCCATGGTACAGGGTGGAATTGCAGGAACTTCAATTTCACACAAAAAGAGCTCCGAATCACCTGCTGAATCAGCCAAAGGTGCTGAAGCAGGCGGGTCAGAACGCCAAATTTGCGAATTCGGAGTCACATAAAAATCATCCAAAATCAGTTCCCACACATCAATCAATGGAGCCACAAAGTCATACTCACACACACCAGTTTTTATTAGGTTATAGGCAGACTTAATGCATGCATTCAATACTAATTCACTTTTTGCACTGTAAAATTGACAAAATGAACTTGAATCATTCTTCCATTCATTGACCAGAGCTTCCATCTCTCCTTTCTCAAATGGAGGATTCCAAGCATACTTAACAGGCAGATCATGGTTTGCAGATATGATTGTAGCAGGGACATATATTGGGTTAATTAGCAGGTGATTGGCAGATTCCTTATTCCTAAGAATCTCCAATACCTGTAGCAAGTGCTGAACTGTAGTGTATGCAAACTTTCCTTGCTTCACAAATAAGTTGATTTGTTCAATACTCTGTAATATCTCCTCATAATCATACTCAGATAATTCTTTTAAACAAAAATCTTTATTTTCCCTAGCCAGGGAGGAAAGTTCATTAGTAGTTTCATAAGTCCATTTAACTCCCCTGAAAGACAATTGCATTTCATTATCTGTTAATGGCAGAATCTCATTATAGGTCTCAGTCGCTAAGGATAACGACTCTGCAGATCGGACACGTTTCTTAGAACGTTTGCGTTTGGCCTTAGACCCTGCTGTTTTCCCTGCTGTTCTTGGTGATTTATTCAAGGCTGCAGGAAAATTATCAGTAACACCTTCTGCTTGCTGAACATTTTTGCAAGCAATTGAAGGAGTAGCTGATTGACCTGCTGCCAGGAGTTCATTAAGAGGAAAAGGCAATGGATCTATGCGCAACCAGTTATGGATCACAAACGCTAGAAATTCCAGCGGTCTCTCTTTCAAATCGGAATGATTGAGAACATCAAATGCCCACTGGAATAATTCCCCTTTAAACAAAATATAACTTAGTTGGAGTGCCCAGGTTGAAACAGGAGTCGCTTGGAGGTCAGGATTGGCCAGGAACCTGGCACATTCAGAGAAAAACTCATTTTCTGTTTCAGAGCTAAGTTCTTCAAATTTCTTAAAGGAACAGGAACCATAATTAACAGTGTCATACTTTCTGGGAATCCCCCCCACAATGGGGATTGGTAATGGGGTTTTCATAATGTAAGGCTTGGTGGTGTATTCTCCACAGTCAGCATGCAACGCATGAGCTGGCGTGGAGGAGGTACACACACCAGCACAAGGAAACAGGCTATCCCTAGTATAGTGGAGGGGAGGACTGACTCCAATAGGAGATTGTGGCGCACAGAGCCGGTGCAGATCTGACAGCCACAAACAATGCTTACGTTATAACATCTCAGCGCAAAGTAGCGCTGAGCGCACAAACCAGAACTGAGGAGATCAGGACAGGTAGACAGAATGAACGCTTGCTAGCTAGCGGCTACTTAGCGACAGCAAGCGTCCAAAACCAGACAGACTGGAATGAGGCAGCCAATGCGCTGCGGCAATGGCGTGCCTCACAAAGACAGGACAGGACAGTCAGGAAATAGCAGGATCGAGATAGATGAACGTAACACAGATAAATATACAATAAGTATGTTTTCCTAGCGTATTACAATTACAGCTATCAATGAAACTATTTGTAACGTCTGACTAACATATGTATATATCGGCAATGAACCGATATATGACATAAGCAGGAACGCTGACTAGGAATGGAGTCATACAGGGGACAGGACTCAGAAGGATTCGCTATCTCTTCGCAGAGATGAACGCAATCCACAAACGGTAACAGAACAGGATTCAGAAGGATTCGTTATCTCTTCGCAGAGATGAACGCAATCCACAAACAGTAACAGAACAGGATTCAGAAGGATTCGTTATCTCTTCGCAGAGATGAACGCAATCCACAAACGGTAACAGGACAGGATTCAGAAGGATTCGTTATCTCTTCGCAGAGATGAACGCAATCCACAAACAGAACCAGAAGCAGGGTAACTACCTCAGCACGGGTGGTCACGGTACGCGCAACCTACCAAAACGTGCTGGAAAGCTGACTAACTGCACACAGGATATAAACAGTTCGTGTACGTATACATCAGCGACACTGATGTATTAACGTAACACAAATACAAGGAAAATAATAAACGTGCTGGTATGCATATATATTGGCAATGAACCAATATATGATGCAAAGACCAGCAAAGTATCTTTATAACAAGAAACACGATCGGGGGCTAAAGCGACAGCAAGACTGGCTTACACTGAAGCTATGAAAAACCCAAGGAAACCCTGCAGGAAGCAGATCTTTATACTGAGGTCATCCAATGGGAGCAGACATGCAGATTCCCACACAGGTGAATGATAATCAGTCACAAGCTGACAGCAGGGAAAGACAGACAAAGCTATGCAGCTTGCATGGAAATAGATCAGAACTGCCTGAGCTGCAGCACTACTACTTCCAGTAATAGCTGCTGCAGCAGCGATCATTACATAGGGGACCTTTTTTGCAGCTGGTATAGTCAGGGTGTGAAGTCCCAATCGGTCAGAGCTCCACATTCTGGCTATCCCAGCCTGCATGGGGGACAAGGGGTTAAAAAGTTTCAGGAGGGGGGACCCCACATCATTTAAAAAAAAAAAATTCCCACACTCTAAACATAAAAAAAATTGGGAAAATAGGAAAAAATGCCAGGGATCTTCATACAGCCATATTGCGGCTGTATAGCGATCCCTGGCCAAAGCGCTGCGGCTGCGTATAGTCCCCCTGGAAACCCCGTCAGGAAATTTTTTGCGCTTTCGTTTGATGCATGTAAAATTACACTACCGTTAGGTTTGCTACTAAAAGTGACATTTACCGCATTTAAAACTATTCCTTTTTCCTTCTAAACTTTAAAATCGATTTTCTCAAAAACTATAAGGTCTTTTTGAAAAATTGTTTTTTCCTCTTATTCCTAATGATCTCCTTAACATATCCTGCATATTTAGGGTTTCTAGCATTTAAGGTGGGTTTGCTATTAACCATTAAAGTCGGCGGGTTTTTAAATGTGTTTGTTTGTTTTTTTCCTTTGAAACTTTAAAATCGATTTTCTCAAAAACTATAAGGCCGATTTGAAAAATTTTTTTTTCCTCTTGTAGCCACTGGAGGCCCCTACAAGCTCTGGGGCCCTGGGGCAGCTGCCTACTTTGCCTTAATGGTAGCGCCGGCCCTGATTATTTGATCAGAAGATAAAGAAGGCGTTCACCATCCGTGTATTCTATTGCTGGCGTTTATTTGAGTGAAGTATCACATAATCAGAATACAACAACAAATGCTTGCATACCTATCTTGTGCTGGTAGCGTTGCTGGTGGCAGAGCTGGGAGTGGGGATAACGGTGGGCCTAGCGATAGCCGTTTCGCGTCCTAAAGGGACGCTTGATCACGCTGCATTCCAAGTATGATTATTCCTCCCCAACTTTGATCTTTTGAATAAACATTTTTCTGTTACCTTTTTATTTTCATCTCTTTATAGCATAGCATTTTTTTAGGGATGGTGTGCGTGTTCCGAGTATGTCACAAGACGTTAATGATGAGCAGTATGTTTTGGAAGCTAACATCCTCCATTAATGTAAAATTGTAGCATCTGTTTTGAATGCAAGGGGTGCAGTCTACCTATAAGAGGCTCTGCACACCTCTGTTGGTAGTCATTCAGATGTGGTCTGGTCACTGCTATCTCTCTCTGCTGTCTACAAAAATGTAAGTTATACTTCATGGTTAGCTGTTCCCATATCTTAAACATACCTGTATGCTTACATGTTATTTTAATTAGAGGCTAAGTGCCCTTCCAATAGGATGATATTTTGCATGCAAATTGTTTTGGAACTAACATCCTTCATTATTGTAAAGTTGAAGAATCTGATTTGAATGCAAGAGGTGCAGTCTGCCTATAAGAGGCTCTGCACACCTAAGCTGGTAGTCATTCAGATGCGGCCTGGTTTTAGAATGCGCTGCCATTTCTCCCTGCTATAAGCAGTATGTTGCCTCTAAAAGTCATAAAACAGTGGAGCAGAGCCAGTTGGAGAGCCAGATAAGAAGGCTTCTAGGGATCTCCTATTGGCAATAAAACTTTTTATAATGGAGGGGCATAAATCACTAACATATTTCCCTGGTGCAAACATACATTTTTGCATCAATTAACTTGTAATAAAAAACACCAGAAAAGTAATGATACAAACCTACATCTTTGCATTCTGCAAAAAATAACGTACTGTGTAAACATTTTAATTATGTCTTTGGAGACCTGCATGTGAAAATCACTCTTTTGTGGTGGTATTGAATTTGTCATCTTTATTTTTTTCTTTTTCCTCACTTATGAAGCTTTATTAAAATGGCAATAAGTACGTCCATGGGAAAATTGCCTTCCAAGCCCTTAATGGATTGTTGTGCTGAGGCTTTAGATGTGCAAAGAAATTTTGGCTAGCAACAAAAGTGACTCCACCCTAAATGCTGGTGAGGAAGGTGCTGTGAAAACAGACCAGGGTGTTAGATGCATCCATGGCCAGCTGTATAAACATACTCACCTCACTGGGGTGCTCTCTGCTGCTCAGTCAATAAGAGAGCAGGATGTAGAACTCAACAGGTCAGGCGTATAAATAGTAGATGCACCAGTCTTACACCAACTCTCTTGTAACTACTAGGTGAACCCAGAAACAAATTACACTCCAAGCATAATAAAACTAACATTTATGTGTTGTTCGTCACATAAGCAAGGTTTATTTTTCTTTCGGCAAATCATGTTGCCATTTATGGTTCATTTGCAGTGAAGTGAGATAATGTAATGGCGCAATTCAACCTTCGCGTGAAATCAATACCTGGACCTAGTTAGAGGCCGGTGATCGTTTGTTTAAAGAGAGGAAACAGCGTTGCCGTACCATAAAGTGTAACCTCCATTCTATATACACTCTAGACTATGGAGCTAAATGCTTCACTGAACAACCACACTGAAGTGCTATTTAACAAGTTTGCCACAAAACCTATATTGACATTCTTAGTAGGAACAACAGCTCAGCGGAAGGACTCAAGTTTCCCTTCTTCGAGCACTTTCAAGTTTGTCCAGAAAGTGCCTGCTCTGAGAAGAGGGGGCAGGAGGTACAGGGACCGACCCAGCAACCAGCATGTAAGTCGGTTCAGATGGGGAACAGAGAATGGGACCGGATGGGTCATCTTCATCTAGGGTTGGTGTGAACCTCATATTCAGGTTTAGATGCTGTGTGGTGTACTGCAATGATTCACATCACACTTTAGTTTTCTAAAATGTTCTATGTCCTCAAAATGGCTGATAGAGACCACAATAGCATACAGTTTTCTATTGTGGACACAAAGACATCCATATGTGTGTACAAAATCAGCCATGGTTTGTGAGGATGCATTGTGATTGAATGCAGATCTCTCATGAGACCATAAGAAGAAGCAGTTCCCCTGAGGCTGTGTGCATGCTAGTTGTCTGGTATTCAATGGCAAGAGATGGCATCCCTCATCTTCGCCATCTGAAACCATAGCATGAACTGCTGAATAAGCCCCATTCACATCTGAAATCGCTTAGCACTAACGTTTTGCGCAAGTGATTTTACCGCAATTAGTGCATAAAAATCACTGGATACTTCCGCGATTCAAAGCGATCGCGATCATCGTTTTACTAAGCACTGTACCGCGAACGCTCCAGAATTGCGATACAAAATGCTACAGGTAACGCATTTTGTGATTGGCGGCAATTGCAGGAGTATATTGCGCAGGCCCAGTATGGTCTGCGCCTGTGCGGTACGCTCCTGCTGACGTCAGCGGGAGAGAGAACATGGCCCTGCAGGCGAAGTGGTTTTCCGACTTTAGAGTCGGACATTCCAGAAGTGAAACGGAGGCGGTGACCAGAGCATTGGTGAGTGGCTGAGTGGGCACAGGACGTCTGCGGGGGACTTTTAGAAGCCCCCCTGGTAAGTTCAACTCTTTTTCTCCCTACCCCCCCTACAATAGTCCTTTAAACACATATCGGCCCATATGCAATTCACTTTTTCACCTAAGTTTTCTCCTAAGATATATCTTCACAACTTGTAAATAAAAGGACTTGTACACCCCCAGCAAGCAAATAAATAATCAAAATAATTTTGACAGTACTTTTTCACCTACTTTTTGGTACTTTGTACATTGCGAAGTGCTAAAAAGTTAATTTAAATTAAAGATGATAAATTATCTCCTAGGAGAAAACTCAGGAGAAAAAAATTAATTGCATATGGCTCATGGCCTCAATTCACTAAGCTTTACCAAACACTTTATCAAACGTTTGATAATTTACCTCATGAGTAAAATCTAATTTTGAATTCAGTAAGGTGTTATAGATTTATTCAACATTTTATCGATAAAACGTTTGATAAATCTGTAACACCTTAGTGAATTCAAAATCATGTGATGCTCGGTGTAATGGAGCGCACAGCAGCAAAAAGGGGACAGCGTGCTTCTGAGCCTGGCACTATGCGCCGGCCAGAAGTGAAGGGGGAAGGACATACTGAGCACACAGGGCGCAGTATGTCCGGGGCAGAGGTCAAGCAAGTCGCCGCACACCGGAGTGTATAGAGTATGAACAGCAGCAGAAGGAGGGGGGCGGGAGGAAATACAGGTATGCGCTCATCACCCCCTACACAGTGCGGCAATCAATTTTACCACAACCATTCGGTTGTGGTATCCTTTAACCTCCTTGGTGGTAACCCCGAACGTAGTTCGGGGTAAGCCGCGCAGGAGGTTTTCTCAGGCCCTGCTGGGCCGATTTGCTTAATTTTTTCTTTGCTGCACGCAGCTAGAACTTTGCTAGCTGCGTCAGCACACCGATCGCCGCCGCCCCGCGCTCGACCCCCGCCAATCAGTGCCAGGCAGTGCTGAGGGGTGGATCGGGACTCCCAATGACGTCCCGACGTCAGTGACGTCGGTGACGTCATCCCGCCCCGTCGCCGGGATTTCCTGATCAGAGATCGCCGAAGGCAATCGAAGCGGGCGGGGGGATGCCGCTGAGCAGCGACTATCATGTAGCGAGCCCTGGGCTCGCTACATGATTTAAAAAAAAAAAAAAAAAAAACTGCTGCGCTACCTCCTGGCGGAATTTTTTAGACCACCAGGGGGGTTAACTGTTGCTCCCCAGGGACTCTGCAGAGTCTGTTAAGTTGGGAGGTGATTGGGGGAGGCTCAGCAGCTAGCTCAGGGGCCCAGGAGGGAAATTTGGCTGCAACAAAGGGCCTCAAATGGCGCGTTTTGGTCGGGGGGTGTCTGTTAGGGGCCCCCAGGCTAATTTTGCCCTAGGGCCCAATTGTTACTTGAACCGGCCCTGTTTATAACAAGGTGTGAAAATATCACCAAGGAGAAATCTCAAGAGAACAAGTGAATTGCATATGGGCCATTTAGCTTCTTTTAATTTATCCAGGTGTTTTAAATACTACACTGTATTGGCGCTCTGTTTTTTCTGTTGTTCCTTTCCAGTCCTGGTGCCTATCCCTTTAAGTTCCACTACCAAACACACCCATCTTCTTCAGGGGCTGATTCACAAAGCTTTTCTGTTGATTTATCTCACCTTTGCTTATTAACTTACAATTTATCTCTCCATAAATTACTTAACTCATGATTTATCTCTTATCTAACTAAACTCCTGATGTATCGCTCATTTACTGACTTAACTCAGTTTATCTCTCAGCTAGTTTATCTTTCCTTATTTGTTTATCTCATGCATTAGCTCTCCTTCCAGTTAAAAAGACACTGAAGCGAGAATAAAGGCCCATACACACGTCGGATTTCCGCGAACGACGGGTCGTTTGAACGTTCCGTCGTTCGCCCGCTAAATCGGGCGTGTGTACAGGCAGGCGTTCGCTTGATAAGGGCGAGTTTGAGCGATCCGCCGGGCGTACGATGCCCGATCCGCCTGTACACACGCCCGATTTAACGGGCGAACGACGGAACGACGGGACGTTAAAACGACCCGTCGTTCGCGGAAATCCGACGTGTGTATGGGCCTTAAATCTCGTTTCAGTGCTTATATTCAGCCCCTGCTAAACCGCCGCTATCCCGCGGCTAAACGGGGGTCCCTTACCCCCCAAATCCCCCCCTGAAAAATCAATGACCAACTTGGTCGTAGATTTTGCTGCTGTTGAGGCAGGGCTAACGGCTGCAGCCCTGCCTCTCAGCGCCGTCTATCAGCGGTGCATCGCCGCCTCTCCCCCGCCCCTCTCAGCGAGGGAAGACTGATGCGGAAGTGATCCCCCGCTGCACGGAGGGGATTTGGGAGGTAAGGGACCCCCGTTTAGCCGCGGGATAGCGGCGGTTTAGCAGGGGCACACGTGCCCCTGCTGAATATAAGCACTGAAGCGAGATTTATTCTCGCTTCAGTGTCTCTTTAAAATGGATCTAGGACAAACTTTTGCTGCCCTCATTTATCTGCCCCTTACATACAGTTTATTGGGCATTCTTCCCCCAAAATGCTTTTTTAAATTGTATTTATCCTCTTCCAGCGCCTAAGCATTCTGCGTCCTATGCTGCAAGTGCTCATGGGTGCTAAGCCTGGGGAGGAAGGAGGCCTTTGCTGAAGCATGCAGAAGATTTCAGAGGCAAGGGGTCGGAGAGGGGAGGAGAGAGGAAGGGAGGGGAGCGGCATTTTCACAGGCTGAGGGGTGGAGATGCAGAGCAGCTTGCCTGTGCAATAAAGACAAGCAGAACACGGCTGCTCTCGTTGTATCACAGGAATAAATAATCATATACTGTTGAAGCTGTTTGCAGCTAGATTTGCTGTGTAAACTATCTAAACTTTAGATAGGATATATAGACAAGTTACTTGTTATAGTTTGTTTTTCATCTCGGATCTGCTTTAAGGTGAAAAATAAGCTTTGTGAATCAACCCCATAGTGTCTTATTTGTTTTTTTTCATCAGGCTTTATAGTGTGTGCATCACTATTTATATTCTAAAAGACTGTATAGCCATAAATCAAGAAACAGAAAAAGCAGATTTCTGGTCAAACACACCCCAAAATGGCAAAACTAATAATAACAATAATCATGATCGCCACACCCATCATTGTATAAAACAAGTATACTGTATAACGTTTTGCCATTCCTTAAACACTAATTGGCATATCCTCTTGATATTTCCAGCTTAAAGTAGACTTGACAAGCCCATCCTCGGCTCTGACCCCTGACATGTTCCTACGTTGACATTAGAGCCATGTTTTTTCCTAGTGTCAGTACAATATATTTCAATGTCACAGAAAGAGACATAACTTCTTTGTGCTCATTATAGAACAAGTACAGCGCACCGTGCACTGACTGACAATGACATCCAATTTCCTCTCTCTGGATGGCAAGCCTCTACGCTGCAAGCTAAATCTCCATGTTCTGCTCTAACTCCCCCCAACAGGGGATACATAAACATTTCTAATAGTATTTACATTTCTGGAAACCTATCAAAGTATTCCTTCTTCCTTTCATGTTGACCTGCAGAGGGGCTTTTATGAAGAGAATAGCCACCAGCATAATCTGGATCTTGTTTATTTACTGTGTGTTGTATTTCACTTTCAAGTGATAATCCCCACCTCGGAGGAAAACGAATTATGACATTGAGGAATCTTTTATGATTTGTCTATTTATGTGCAGAAGTCTCATCTCCAGCATTAGATGTTAAGTAACAAGAAGCAATGACACAACAAACAAAGTGAAATGTAGAGCTGGCACAGGCTGGGCAGACGTACAGAGGTAATGGTAAAGTGATACAGATGCCTCTTTCAGGGAGTAGAGTTAGCTATGCAGGAAATTAAATAAAGGCGCGAGCAGTCAGACAACCGATTTAGTCACCTGTGCTCACGACCTTCTCCACTGAAGCCAAAACTCCATATTGTTCAATAGAAAAATGCAAATGCCCAGCATGGGCAGCTTGATGGCATAGTGGTTAGCGCTCTTGCCTTGCAGTATGAGGTCCCCGTTTTGAATCCCAGCCAGGTCAACATCTGCAAGGAGTTTGTATGTTCTCCCCGTGTCTGCACGTGTCTGCATCGAACACAGTGAATCCAGCGCAGGAGACTTGGGCGCACAGGGAGTAACTTCGGTGTTGTCAGAAGACGGAGCTGAAGTTACTTTTAAAACACAATAATTTGGCTTCCAGCAATTGGTGGAAGCTGAATTATTTTATTCCCCACCATCCATTGCGGCCTGGAGGGGGAATAGTATTTAACATGGCCAGGACTTGTGCAGCAGCACGATCAGCCATATTCCGGCTGTATCCTGCGCCCAAGTCTCCTGCGCCGATTCCTCTCGTACACTGTCTGCATGGGTTTCCTCTAGGCACTTCGGTTTCCTCCCACATCCCAAAACCATACTGATAAGTTACTTGGTTTCCTCTTAAATTGGCCTTAGACTACAATACATACACTACGCAATAAATATGTAGACATATGACTATGATAGGGGTTAGATTGTGAGCTGCTATGAGGGACAGTTAGTTATGACAATATACTCTGAATAGCGCTGTGGAAGATGTTGGCCCTGTATAAATACTAGTAAATACTAATAAATCCTACTGTGGCATAGTTACATAGTTACATAGTTATTTTGGTTGAAAAAAGACATACGTCCATCGAGTTCAACCAGTACAAAGTACAACTCCAGCCTGCTCCCTCACATATCCCTGTTGATCCAGAGGAAGGCGAAAAAACCCTTCCAAGGCATGGTCCAATCAGCCCCAAAAGGGAAAAATTCCTTCCTGACTCCAGATGGCAATCAGATAAAATCCCTGGATCAACATCATTAGGCATTACCTAGTAATTGTAGCCATGGATGTCTTTCAACGCAAGGAAAGCATCTAAGCCCCCTTTAAATGCAGGTATAGAGTTTGCCATAACGACTTCCTGTGGCAATGCATTCCACATCTTAATCACTCTTACTGTAAAGAACCCTTTCCTAAATAAATGGCTAAAACGTTTTTCCTCCATGCGCAGATCATGTCCTCTAGTCCTTTAAGAAGGCCTAGGGACAAAAGCTCATCCGCCAAGCTATTATATTGCCCTCTGATGTATTTATACATGTTAATTAGATCTCCTCTAAGGCGTCTTTTCTCTAGACTAAATAAACCCAGTTTATCTAACCTATCTTGGTAAGCGAGACCTTCCATCCCACGTATCAATTTTGTTGCTCGTCTCTGCACCTGCTCTAAAACTGCAATATCTTTTTTGTAATGTGGTGCCCAGAACTGAATTCCATATTCCAGATGTGGCCTTACTAGAGAGTTAAACGGGCAATATTATGCTAGCATCTCAAGTTTTTATTTCTCTTTTAATGCATCCCAAAATTTTGTTAGCTTTAGCTGCAGCGGCTTGGCATTGAGTACGATTATTTAACTTGTTGTCGATGAGTCCTTCTCCAAGTTTGATGTCCTCAACTGTATCCCATTTATTTTGTATGGTGCTAGACCATTGGTACGACCAAAATGCATGACTTTACATATTTCAACATTGAATTTCATCTGCCATTTATGTGCCCATATAGCCATCCTATCCAGATCCTGTTGCAACGTGACAATATCTTCATGAGAGTTGATGATTTTGCACAATTTTGTATCATCTGCAAAAATAGCAACATTGCTCTCTACTGCATCTACTAGGTCATTAATAAATAAATTGAAGAGCACTGGACCCAGTACAGACCCCTGTGGGACCCCACTGCTAACAGTCTCCCATTTTGAGTACGATCCATTGACCACAACTCTTTGTTTTCTGTCCATTAGCCAGTTCCCTATCCATGCACACAGACTCTTCCCCAGTCCTTGCATCTTCAACTTTTGCACCAGACTTTTGTGGTTAGCGTTCTCGCCTTGCATCGCTGGGTCCCCGGTTTGAATCCCAGCCAGGGCACTATCTGCATGGAGTTTGTATGTTCTCCCCGTGTCTGCGTGGGTTTCCTCTGGGCACTCCGGTTTCCTCTCACATCCCAAAAAACATACAGATAAGTTACTTGGTTTCCTCTTAAATTGGCCCTAGACTACGAAACATACACTACACGATCCATACATAGACATATGACTATGGTAGGGACTAGATTGTGAGCTCCTCCGAGGGACAGTTAATGACAAGACTATAGGGGCTTGATTCACTAACCGGCGCTAAGTGTTAGCGCCGTTGTGAAAAGCCATTTTTTGCCCTTAGTGCGCGCAAAGCTACTTTGCGCACAGCCCCGCTCACTGCGCTGGTGTGCCTATATTAGTGCGCGGTGCGACGCATCGGGTGCCCCGTTTCAGAGGAACCTGATGCGCTGTTATCAAGGGGCACCGCGCACGTTATCGTTGCACCGCGCACTAATATAGCCGCACCCGCGCTGCAGTGAGCGGTACTAAGACTGATGTGAGGGAGCAAACTACTTAGTGCCGTAGTTTGCGCCCACTAAGTGATAAGGCACACTAAACGGCTTAGTGCCGGTTAATGAATCATTCCCTATATACTATGTACAGTGCAGCAGAAGATGTCTTATATATAAATACTAAATAATAATAAAATGTCCAAAGACGAAGTTATAGTGCCTTGCATAGACGTTCACTTTGCTTGGTCCTTTCCACATGTTGCAGTGGTGAAACCTGGAAATAAAACTTACTTTATCCTTTTTTGACAAGCTACTTCACACAAATACGATTTTTTTTTTCACTGCTACAAAAACAATCTTGAAAAGCAGACATTTGATAGCTGTGTTGTTCTTCTTATTACATTTGCTATAACTCTGAAAGGATGGATAGAGACTTTTGATTTCGTAAACGTAAAGGACACTTGAAGTAAGAGGGATGTGGAGGCTGACATTTGTTTTCATTTAAACAATGCAGATTGCTTGGCTGTCCTGCTGAGCATCTTTTTCTAATTCTGGGTACATATGATACAATTTTCTGGCGGATTTACCTGCCGGATCGATTTTTTTCAACATGTCCGATCTGAATTTCGATCGATTTTCCAATTGGTTTCTGTTCACTTTTATGGACATCGATCATAAAATAGATCGAAATTCAGATCGGACATGTTGGAAAAAATCGATCTGGCAGGTAAATCTGCCAGAAAATTGTATTGTGTGTACCTAGCATTATACTCTTAGTCATAGACCCTGATCAAGCATGCAGATGAGGTGTGTGACAGATAGAGATGTCGCGAACCTCCGATTTTCGATTCGCGAACCTCCGCGGAAAGTTCGGTTCGCGAAAAAGTTCGCGAACCGCAATAGACTTCAATGGGGATGCGAACTTCAAAATTTTCTACTGGCTGGAATATTGTTAGAAAACATGTTTCAAGTGTTCTAATACCTAGTCCCTCCTACCGAAGGGAGGAGGGTCTCATCTGCTAGGGAATTCCAGTATTTCAAAAGTAAGCTAACATACTGTGGCTGGGGATTGAACCCAGGTATCAGTGTATGGTAGGTAACTAACATATCCATTATACCACCAACACTTCTAGCTGAAGCTAGCTGAAGCTAGCCTAGCATGTACAATTTATGCTCAGTCCAGAAGAAAAATAACATTTATATCATGCTTTTCTCCTGGCAGACTCAAAGCACCAGAGCTGGGGATTGAACCCAGGTAGGTAACTAACATATCCATTATACCACCAACACTTCTAGCTGAAGCTAGCTGCAGCTAGCCTAGCATGTACAATATATGCTCAGTCCAAAAGAAAAATAACATTGATATCATGCTTTTCTCCTGGCAGACTCAAAGCACCAGAGCTGGGGATTGAACCCAGGTATCAGTGTATGGTAGGTAACTAACATATCCATTATACCACCAACACTTCTAGCTGAAGCTAGCCTAGCATGTACAATTTATGCTCAGTCCAAAAGAAAAATAACATTTATATTATGCTTTTCTCCTGGCAGACTCAAAGCACCAGAGCTGGGGATTGAACCCAGGCATCAGTGTATGGTAGGTAACTAACATGTCCATTATACCACCAACACTTCTAGCTGAAGCTAGCTGCGGCTAGCCTAGCATGTACAATATATGCTCAGTCCAAAAGAAAAATAACATTGATATCATGCTTTTCTCCTGGCAGACTCAAAGCACCAGAGCTGGGGATTGAACCCAGGTATCAGTGTATGGTAGGTAACTAACATATCCATTATACCACCAACACTTCTAGCTGAAGCTAGCCTAGCATGTACAATTTCTGCTCAGTCCAAAAGAAAAATAACATTTATATTATGCTTTTCTCCTGGCAGACTCAAAGCACCAGAGCTGGGGATTGAACCAAGGTATTAGTGTATGGTAGGTAACTAACATATCCATTATACCACCAACACTTCTAGCTGAAGCTAGCTGCAGCTAGCCTAGCATGTACAATATATGCTCACTCCAAAAAAAAAAAATAACATTTATATCATGCTTTTCTCCTGGCAGACTCAAAGCACCAGAGCTGGGAATTGAACCCAGGTATCAGTGTATGGTAGGTAACTAACATATCCATTATACCACCAACACTTCTAGCTGCAGCTAGCCTAGCATGTACAATATATGCTCAGTCCAAAAGAAAAATAACATTGATATCATGCTTTTCTCCTGGCAGACTCAAAGCACCAGAGCTGAGGATTGAACCCAGGTATCAGTGTATGGTAGGTAACTAACATATCCATTATACCACCAACACTTCTAGCTGAAGCTAGCTGAAGCTAGCCTAGCATGTACAATTTATGCTCAGTCCAAAAGAAAAATAACATTTATATCATGCTTTTCTCCTGGCAGACTCAAAGCACCAGAGCTGGGGATTGAACCCAGGTTTCAGTGTATGGTAGGTAACTAACATATCCATTATACCACCAACACTTCTAGCTGGAGTGAGCTGCAGCTAGCCTAGCATGTACAATATATGCTCAGTCCAAAAGAAAAATAACATTTATATCATGCTTTTCTCCTGGCATACTCAAAGCACCAGATCTGGGGATTGAACCCAGGTATCAGTGTATGGTAGGTAACTAACATATCCATTATACCACCAACACTTCTAGCTAAAGCTGGTTGAAGCTAGCTGAAGCTAGCCTAGCATGTACAATTTATGCTCAGTCCAAAAGAAAAATAACATTTATATCACACTTTTCTCCTGGCGGACTCAAAGCACCAGAGCTGCAGCCACTAGGGCACGCTCTATAGGCAGTAGCAGTGTTAGGAAGACTTGCCTAAAGTCTCCTACTGAATAGGTGCTGGCTTACTGAGCAGACAGAGCCGCAATTCGAACCCTGGTCTCGTGTGTCAGAGGCAGAGCCCTTAACCATTACACCATCCAGCCACTGCTTAAGGGTATGTAGCTAGGCATGGCCTTGCCACCACCAACACTACATGCTGAAGCCAGCCTAGCATGTACCATTTATGCTCAATCCATTTATGCGCAAAAATTCAATTCCGAGAGAGAGAGAGAGAGATGAATCTACCTGGCTATCTGGGGTTCTCTTTGGAGAACTGTTGAACACGAAAGGCAAGGCCATGCTACATATCCTTAAGCAGTGGCTGGATGGTGCTACATATCCTTAAGCAGTGGCTGGATGGTGCTACATATCCTTAAAGAGACTCCGTAACAAAAATTGCATCCTGTTTTTTATCATCCTACAAGTTCCAAAAGCTATTCTAATGTGTTCTGGCTTACTGCAGCACTTTGTACTATCACAGTCTCTGTAATAAATCAATGTATCTTTCCCTTGTCAGACTTGTCAGCCTGTGTCTGGAAGGCTGCCAAGTTCTTCAGTGTTGTGGTTCTGCTATGCACTCCCCCCTCAGGGGGGAAAGAAACACACAAATGATCTCTTGAGATTCAAAAGGAATGCTGTATACAGCCTGCTTGTGTATGGATGTATTTTCTATGTGTGGACATACTGTACATCAACCTACTTCCTGTTTTGGTGGCCATTTTGTTTGTTTATAAACAAACTTTTTAAAACTGTTTTTAACCACTTTTAATGCGGCGGGGAGCGGCGAAATTGTGGCAGAGGGTAATAGGAGATGTCCCCTAACGCACTGGTATGTTTACTTTTGTGCGATTTTAACAATACAGATTCTCTTTAAGCAGTGGCTGGATGGTGTAATGGTTAAGGGCTCTGCCTCTGATGCAGGAGACCAGGGTTCGAATCTTGGCTCTGTCTGTTGAGTAAGCCAGCACCTATTCAGTAGGAGACTTTAGGCAAGTCTTCCTAACACTGCTACTGCCTATAGAGTGTGACCTAGTGGCTGCAGCTCTGGCGCTTTGAGTCCGCCAGGAGAAAAGTGTAATATAAATGTTATTTTTCTTTTGGACAGAGCATAAATTGTACATGCTAGGCTAGCTGCAGTTAGAAGTGTTGGTGGTATAATGGATATGTTAGTTACCTACCATACACTGATACCTGGGTTCAATCCCCAGCTCTGGTGCTTTGAGTCTGCCAGGAGAAAAGCATGATATAAATGTTATTTTTCTTTTGGACTGAGCAGAAATTGTACATGCTAGGCTAGCTGCAGCTAGAAGTGTTGGTGGTATAATGGATATGTTAGTTACCTACCATACATTGATACCTGGGTTCAATCCCCAGCTCTGGTGCTTTGAGTCTGCCAGGAGAAAAGCATGATATAAATGTTATTTTTCTTTTGGACTGAGCATAAATTGTACATGCTAGGCTAGCTCCAGCTAGCTGTGTTGGAGTTATTATGGATATGTTAGTTACCTACCATACACTGATACCTGGGTTCAATCCCCAGCCATGGTATGCTAGCTGGCTTTTGAAATACTGGAATTCCCTGGCAGATGAGACCCTCCTCCATCCGGTAGGAAGTAGAAGGGTAGGAGGGAAGCAGCTGTCCCTTAAATAATTAGTGTAGGCAGACAAGTGAGTCAAATGGTATAAGGACCTTGCTAGAGGGGGGGGGGGGTGGCCTCCAGCAGTGTGTGTGGCAATAATGTGCCTGCTGACTGTGATGTAGAGGGTCAAAGTTTTGCTCAATAGAGCTTTATGGGGCGAATCGAACTTCCGCGAAAGTTCGCCTGATGCAGGCGAACGCGAACCCCCAACGTTCGCCTGGAACCGTTCGCAGGCGAACCGTTCGCGACATCTCTAGTGACAGATCAGACACTGCTGCAGCCAAAGATAACAGAAGGGCTGCCAGGCAACTGGTATTTAATAAAAGGAAATATATATGGCAGCCACCATATTCCTCTCACTTCCGGTGTGCTTTAAAGAGAATCTGTATTTAAAAAATGTAGCATAAAAAACATACCTATGTGTTCGGGGACATCTCCTATTACCCTCTGTCATAATTTTGCTGCACCCCGCCGCATCAAGCATAATTAACCACTTCCGGATACCGGGTGGTTTTGCTGATCGGTGTTGCGTGGGCTCTCCAGCCCGCAGCACCGATCAGCTAGCAGCCAGGCCGATCAGACTTCCCCCCTTTTTCCCCACTAGGGGGATGTCCTGCTGGGGGGGTCTGATCGCCGCCGGCTGCTTGCGCTTGCGGGGGGGGGGGGCTCTCTTCAAAGCCCCCCTCCGCAGCGCTTCCTGGCCGCCTTCCCCTTCCCTCCCTCTACCTCCCCCTGTGAGCGGCGCAGGACGGAATTCCGTCCTGCGCCGGATAGGATAGGCTTCAGCCTATCAGGTGCCGGCGGTCCCCGGCCAATCAGAGGCCGGGGATCGCCGATCTCCGCCACACATGTAAACACCGGGGAAGATCTTCCCCGTGTGTTTACATTTACCCTGCGAGCCACGATCGGAGGCTCGCAGGGTGTTCACGGAGACACCCTCCGTGAACTGACATGGAACGGCCGCTCATACGAGCGGCCGTTTCCATGCAATCCACTTCAGGATTCAGGGGCGTAGTTAAGCGTACGCCGAATCCTGAAGTGGTTAAAAACAGTTTTTTAAACTTTGTTTATAAACAAAAAAAATGGCCGCCAAAACCGGAAGTACGTCAGCAGAGCTTCTTTTGCCCTGCAGCTCTAATCCACTGAAGTGTGACAGGCTGTTTGTTTCTTCTGAGCCTGTAGACTCGAGCACTCTGCCTGTTACTGGGATTGCTCAGCATGTGACAGTCCAGGCAGCTCATTTCACAGCCTCACAAAGGGCGATTTATCCTGGTTACAGCTTGTTTATACAAGCTGTAAAAAGCCTGCTCGCGTCTGCAGGCTCAGAAGAAACAACCAGCCTGTCACTCTATACGCAGCTCTCTCCCTGGTCAGCCTCAGAGGCAGCTCTCACTGATATCAGAGAGAGCAGAGACGCTGCCTAATCTAAATAACACACACGGGAGTGTGCATAGAGGAGGCTGGAGGGGGTGCGTGCATAACAGATCAACAACACTGAAGAGTTGGCAGCCTTCCAGACACAGGGCGACAAATCAGACAGGGGAAAGATAAGTTGATTTATTACAGAGACGGCGATAGTAGAAAGTGCTGCAGTAAGCCAGAGCACATTAGAATAGGTTTAGGAACTTGTAGGATAGTAGAAAAAAGGATGACATTTTTGTTACAGAGTCTGAGCTTTAATTGCATGGAAAGGATTGCCTATTCATCAGCAAACATAGAATATTACTTTAACCCTTTCATAACCAGCATGTTTCCCCCCATTAGGGACCGGAGGATACATTTCCCTGGTGATCTAGCGGTCCCCCTCCCCATTTAGATAATCCCTGGTGATGTGGTGTCCCCACCCCCTTCCTGAAACATTCCCTGGTAGTCTAGCCAGCAGGAAGGTTACTTAAAGGGACACTTAAGTCAAACAAAAAAAATGAGTTTTACTCACCTGGGGCTTCCAATAGCCCCCTGCAGCTGTCCGGTGCCCTCGCCGTCTCCCTCCGATCCTCCTGGTCCCGCCGGCAGCCACTTCCTGTTTCGGTGACAGGAGCTGACAGGCTGGGGACGTGAGTGATTCTTCGCGTTCCTGGCCACAATAGCGCCATCTATGCTGCTATAGCATATATCATATACCATATAGCAGCAAAGAGGGTGCTAATGTGTCTGGGAACGCGAAGAATCACTCGCGTCCCCAGCCTGTCAGCTCCTGTCACCAAAACAGGAAGTGGCTGCCGGCGGGGCCAGGAGGATCGGAGGGAGACGGCGAGGGCACCGGACAGCTGCAGGGGGCTATTGGAAGCCCTAGGTGAGTAAAACTCATTTTTTTTTTGTTTGACTTAAGTGTCCCTTTAAGACAGCAATTATGGAAAAGCACCATCTAAAATAGTAATATATTATGCTAGAAGGAATGTGCTAATTGGGTAATTGTAGCATTTGAAAGGAGAGGAGAAAGCGCCCAATATATGCAGCACCAGACCACTCAATAGTATTCAAAAATAATGCAAACTTTATTGGTAAACAGTAACCAGATTAAAAATTGATAAAAATCACCTGAGGTGATAGCAGCTGTGTACATAAAAATAATACAATAATCCAATAATCACAGAGGTATCAAAATCTCACAGAACCTCAGTAAAAAGCCAAGTGGAAAACAGACCTCAGTAAACAATTAATGGTATCATCCTGATTTAAAACTTCCTGCAGTAAACAATTGATAATAGAGTAATTCACACTTCCATCACATATAACATATAATGTAACCCCAGAGCTGTGAACAATAATAAAGTGACACCTAAGCCTATCAATAGGGCAGGATTAAATAAATTAAAAAAATTGCACAATTCCCAATAATAATAATTACACAGTAAACACTGAAGTGCCTAGAAGGAGAGACTGCACAAATAGTCTCAACTGAATGAAGAGGTGAGCAGAGTGTCAGTGTGACAAAAAGTGAATGACCACAGAACGTGTGGAAAAATAGATAAGCTATAGGAAAGGTACTGAAAACTTACATGGCAGAGGTAGGAGAGATGTACAGGTAACAGCCGCTCACCTAAAGCCAGAATGAAGCGATGCTGGGTGAGTATTACTCAACTCTCTCCCTCTCCAGTAACAAACAGGCATCATGGAAGCCAGTCTCGTTCTGAAGCCTTTACTGGGGTCCTCGCTTGATAACATCATCAATCTAGGCTGGTACATGCTTCAGTACGGTCTGGCTGTCAATGAGGACAGATGTGTGCAGCAATCGTCAGGGGAACGTGGACGGTGAGGCGCTTGTTTACCTTCATGATCACTACGATCACTGGTGATCGTAGTAAACACGTGATCGGGAGCCAATCGGCGAGGCTCCTGATCAATGCCAGGAGATTAAGCTGTCAGTTGACAGCTTAATCTCTGGCCTCGGGTGTGCGGGATCGCTGCAGAGCCATTCGTAAGCGGAGCAGTAATATCTACGTCCTGTCAGAGCCACAGCTCAACCTGCAGGATGAAGGTTTGTACTGTTTTGGTCCGTAACAGGTTAAGTTAATCGCAGCCAAGCATACTGGTTATAGTTGTATTTTAAGGGGGTAGGGCATTTGGTTAAGACAAATAACCATTTTTAAAGCCATATTCTTTATATTCCCACTAGTAGACCCAAGCCTGTATAAAAACGGGCTCTAGGTCTTATTGAAGGACTTCCAAGGCCAAATAAAAAAAAAAAAGTAAAATACCTGCATCATATTTTAAGGCACAGAGGATGTGCTGCGTGGATCGGGGGTTGGCCCTAGAGCTGCGCAACCGCACTCGCGGCTAGGCGGTCTGCGCAGCCGTGGCCAGCACATGCAGCCATGTTTGTAGAGGCAGGAGAGCCCGACCCGGGCCGTGAGGTCGGGAGCCGGCCTGGGGGGCTATTGAGCGGCGGGGACCCGGCGGAACGGCACGGAGGGCGCAGGCGGTGTAATCCATGCCTTAAAATATGATGCAGGTATTTTTTTTTCTTTTTATTTGGCCTCGGAAGTCCTTTACCGCCGCCACCCCCAGTCACTGCGCATGCGCACGCACGCGCCGAGCGCCCGCCGCACGCTCCCTGGTCTCTCCAGCAGCCCGTTACTGCGCACATGCGCAGTAAAACAATACCAGGGATACAGGAACGCTGCAAAACTGTTGGACGCAGCGACACTTGGACTTTATTGTATAGGATGTGGTGGGACATAGAGCACCTCACACATATAAAACAATTATATATTCCTTCTTTAGCCAACTATCAACATTATTGTGTGGCCGAGCGCTGATCTATCAAAGGTTCCCGTGATCCAACATTAACAAAACCATGAAAATGTACAACATACTGCTTTTGTTCACAGTTTTCTATTTCACTTGCCAGACTGTTGAAATACATGCTTGATAGATGCTCCAACCAGAAGTCTGACAAATTACACTTTCCACTAAGTTGTCATTCAGTGCTTAAAACTGGGAGATTTCTTTGTAAAAGTCAACGGGGCGGCTGCTTCTTATGAAATATTTGAAATCTGGTTGGGCGCAGCGGTTAAACTCAGCAAAGAATATTCCAGTGATAATTCTGGCGCCCAACCATACGGGGATAATCTGTTGTGGAAATATTAGCCAAAGAAAACAAGAAGGAAGATTGAAATTCATGTGGTAGCCATTAGTGACGTTTTCACCAAGTGTTATAGACATAAATTAATTCCAAACCATTTTGTTATACATGAGGAAATCAGAGAAGGCTCCGGGTCTGAGAGGAAAGTGTTGAGATCGCTGCTGCACACAGAAACATGTCCAGCTCAGTCAGGCCTTGTGTTTGAAATCTAGCCTGTGCTCATGGAGCTTTGTCACGAGTAATGCAAAGCACACTCCCAAGCTGTGACATTTATATGTTCTTAATAAAACTGGTGTCAAGTGTAAAGAATGGTGGTCGTGCTCGGTAGGACAGTTCAGACTTCAAAGCTTGCGTTTAACTGACGTACTGATGGAGTGATATTTCCCGGGATTGTTACCGTTATTTTAGCCAGGCCTCATAAGGTATACATTAGCCATGTTCAACAATTCTTTAAACGTAAAAAAAAGTCCTCTTATTAAATAGGGAGCCAGCCTACTTCATGAAAACAGAATGGGGTTATTAGTTGGTCACACGTATTACCCTCCACCCATAATGCAATCTGTTATAATTGGCTTAAAATGAAGGAAGCCATTTTGTCTGAACCAATGTTGAAGTGAAACTCCACTGTTGCTGAGAAAAAGGCAGTCTCTTTAGTTTAGCTCCTAGTTCATTTCAGCGATTCATGGAGAACCTAATTTCAGTTTGCTAACATGTAAGCAAGTAAAACAGTTATATAAGCCTCTGCAGTGTTATGGGGGGTTCTCATTTTGCTGCCAGTGAGTGGATTAGCCCAAGTGTGGAAATCGAGAACACATGAGCTGCTAATTATTCCTGTAGCGAGATGGGAAGTTTCTAGGCAGCCTGTACTTCACAAAGAGTGCAGATTCCAGACTTATAAAAAAGTGCAGTTTAAGCTTCAGTAAGTTTTGGAAAGTCATAACTAACTCCAAATTGATGAGAGGTGCTAGTTCAGTTATTGACAGGCAACTTTATTTTCCACTATTCTTTTTCAAGCGGGTCAGTTCCCTATGACTGGCGTAAAGCGGATGTTGTTCCCTTTAACACTGGAGAGGTACAGTGCTGCATTTTGCCGCAGCCTTACAATAGGGCAATGAAAGTCTATGGGGTAGTGCACATGGCATGCGGTGTGCTGAGACGGAAGTACCCTATGTAACGCAAGCGCATAACTACGTTATCGTGCGTCGACCTGCAGCGGACTGGAAGTCATGTGCCTATTAGTGATGGGCCGAATGTAACGATTGTGGAATTCTCTCCGTGATCAGCGCACAGGATGTGCGCTGACACTGCGGAAATCCTCCACAAACGTATAATTTGCGGGAACCCAGCAGAAGGTGCAATGCACCTGTAGAGGGAAATTCCTGTCGGCAGGTGGAGCTGTGGAGTGCAGATGAACAGCTCCTCTGCCCTACCACACACGCCAGACAGGAATTGTACGAAGGGAAGAAACTCAATCGCAAGAGAAGCGATTGAGAGTGAGCACAGAGACAGATTGTGTGTGTGTGCACCAAACTAGTCGCCAACCCGCAACGGTGCACACACCACAACAGATATGAAGTAGGAACGCGATAGCGAGAGGTGCGATCGCCAGACGTGACACAAGGTTACAGCAAGGCAGAGCACGAGAGTAGCAAAGGCACAGCAAATCATACAATGAGGAGATAAGGAAAATAACAAACGCTAACTGAACGCGAACACCGCACTCATTCGCAACAGTGCACGCGTTCATGCGCGGTCTCCATGTGATAAGCACAATAGAGACAAGCACGCCTAACTAACCACAGACAAACAAACATTAAACAGAGGACGCGAGCGCTTGCTTAACGGTTACCTCACCGAGCCTCCAGCAAGCGTTCGTAGCTGACAAGACAGACACACGAAGACAGGGACAAGCGAGAGATAGGATCCACAGCACTAGCGAAAAGAGGCCAGTGCGATCCAGGGAGACAGAGAGATGGAAATCAGACGGATCCACAGCACTAGCGCCAGGCGAGTGCGATCCAGGCAAGACAGATAGGGGAGATAGCTGGTAGCAACCGCTGCACCAGCTATACTCCAAGAACAAAGATCAGAATGACTTCCTGTCAACCACCGCAGGGACAGGACAATCGCAACAGACAAACAAACAGATATACAATCCTAACTGCACTAGGGAAACCTGCCTAAGTGCAGTCCCAGGAATACTCTTAAGCTAATCTTTCAAACAATGACCAAGGCTGACACTCTACAGAGTGTTTCACAGGAAGACTCCTTATGACCAGCCACTTACTGTGGGAAACATAGCTCTTTATAAAGCAAGCCCACAGGGGATGTGGCTAGGCAATCTGCATGACAAACATATGCAAATTCCTCAGCAGCAAGCTGCACAACTGACAAAAAGTGTCTCTTCCAGAGACCTGCAGAATGCAGACCTGGACAGTGATCAAAAGGCTGCCTGCCTGCGCAGGCAGCCATGCGGATCTTCACACCGAACCTCCGATTTTAAGTTCGCGAACCGCAATAGACTTTAATGGGGAGGCAAACTTTGAAAAATAGAAAAAATTATGCTGGCCCTAAAAGTGATGGAAAAGATGTTTCAAGGGGTCTAACACCTGGAGGGGGGGGGGGGGGGGGGGGGCATGGCTGAGTGGGATACACGCCAAAAGTCCCGGGGAAAGATCTGGATGTGAAGCAAAACAGCGTTTTAAGGGCAGAAATCACATTGAATGCTAAATTGCAGGCCTAACGTGCTTTAAAACATCTTGCATGTGTATACATCAATCAGGTAGTGTAATTAGAGTGCTGCTTCACACTGACGCACCAAACTAACTGTGTAACGCACCGCAAGTTACCAGCTGTTTGTGTAGCAACGGCCATGCTGGACTACTGCGCAACATGGCGAGATTGCTCTTCCTCACTCAGTGATGTCAGGTAATGTGTGACTGCCTTCTCAACTTTCCATGGCATTGTTAAAAAGCTTACGTTTTGTTTTTAAATTACATTTTCTACTTGCTGTGTACTTGTTCAGTACCGCTACAATGAGAATCCTATGGAGGCGGGCAAGTCTGGCATTGTGACCCCGGGTAATGGCCGGGGAATGAGGGATGAAATCCGGTGTGGAGCCTGAGCAACGGCTACCACTACACATCCAAGGAGGGCAGCAGTCAGGCATGCACGCCCGCCCCGAGGTAGTGACCAAAAATAACAATACAGGAGGACTATCGAGGGCTTGCTGTATTTGAAATGAATGTACTTTAAATCCTTTAATGAGAACCAGTTATGGTGGGCAAAGATGACACCACATTCCTTTCACGAGAATCATATGGAGGCGGGCAAGTCTGACATTGTCACCACGGGTAATGGGCGGGGAATGAAGGTTGGATTCCGGCCCGAAGTGGGAGCCTGCTGAGACCCATGCTGTAGCTGCCCTGACCGTGCTTTGCAGACCAGGCATCTGTGATCAGATGGACCCTTGACCCAGCGGAAGACAAACCAAGACGAAAGCATTTGCCAAGAATGTTTTACGGAGGGCAAGTTTTTTTTGCCTTTTTTTCAATTGTTTGAAACTGTAGATGGTTGTATTTTTAAATTGTTTGAAAATGTAGATGGTTGTATTTTTAAATTGTTTTAAAATGTAGATGGTTGTATTTTTAAATTGTTTTAAAATGTAGATGGTTGTATTTTTAAATTGTTTGAAACTGTAGATGGTTGTATTTTTCAATTGCTTAAAACTGTATCCATTGAAGTGCAAGTTATGCACTGACTGCCAGGTATAATGTGCAGTCACAGATGCAGTGAAAGGTATGCAGTGACTGCAAACAGCCGTTTGTGTAGTGACGGGCGTGTTGGACTGGTGCGCACCATGACGAGAGTGCAGGTGATGGTGGCTTTTCAGCCCATATGGTCGCCCGGCTGATGTAGCTGAATGATTGAACAGTGACTGTCCAGCTGATCAAATTTGGTCTGACCACAATGAAACAACGACCTTATTATCTTTGGTGTGCCACCCCCACCCGAGACACTCATATAGCCGGCGGTCATTGCTTCATTGTGATACGCAAGCCCCTTCATCGCGGCAAGGTAATGATCACGAAGGGGGATGGGCACATGTACATGCCTTTTGTTTTTTTGTTGCAGCCGCCTGCAGTTCAGCCAGAAAATTTAGGCAGGCATGTGCATGCCCCAGAAAAATTAGTATAGTGGCCGCTGCTAGCAGCGGCCTTAAAAATTCTGGAATCCGCCTAGAGTCCTGGACCCTGGTGGTGGTGGCGGAGAAGGCAGTCAAGCGGCCTGCAGGCAGAGATGCTGTGTGTGGGGGCTGACTTAGTCTTCGGTCGTGCAATAGCCCTCAGGGATCCATGCCTCGTTCATTTTGATAAAGGTCAGGTACTGAACACTGTCATGACTTAGGCGACTTCTCTTCTCAGTGACAATACCTCCAGCTGCACTGAAGGTCCTTTCTGACAGGACGCTTGCGGCAGGGTAAAAGAGAGAAGTTGTATGGCAAATTGGGACAGCTCTTGCCACAGGTCAAGCATGCGCAACCAGTGGAGCAAGGGTTTATCGTCGCTGCTTGCAGTCACAGTGTGTACATCCACACTTAAGGCCAGGTAGTCGGCTACCTGCTGGTCCAGGCATTGGTGGAGGGTGGATCCCGAAGGGCTACTGCGAGGCGTTGCACCAAAGAATGTCCGCATGTCCGACATCACCCCGAGATTGCTGGAGCGTCCTGTCCTTGCCTGCGTGGACTGGTGAGGAGGAGGAGGAATACTGCCAGTGGTACCTTCATTGCGTTGTACTGTCACATCACCCTTAAATGCATTGTAAAGCATCATTGACAGCTTGTTCTGCAAGTGCTGCATCCTTTCCGCCTTGTGTTGAGTTGGTAACAGGTCTGCCACTTTGTGCCTGTACCGAGGGTCTAGTAGCGTGGCCACCCAGTACAGGTCATTCCCCTTGAGTTTTTTGATACGGGGGTCCCTCAACAGGCTGGACAACATGAAAGAGGCCATCTGCACAAAGTCGGATCCAGACGTACTCTCCATCTCCTCTTGCTCTTCCACAGTGACGTCACGCAACTCCTTTTCCTCCCCCCAGCCACGAATAATACCACGGGAACGTGGAGCAGCAGAAGCCCCCTGTGACGGATGCTGCGGTTGTTCTTCTGCCACTGCCGCCTCTTCTTCCTCCACTGAAACACCTTCCTCATAATCATCCGAGTCTGACTCCTCTCCTTCCCCACACGACTCCTCTTCTTCCTCCTCCTCCCCCCTCTGTGGTGCCGCAGGTGTTGAGGAAACCAGGGGTTCAGCTGAAAATTGGTCCCCCGACTCCTCCTGCCATAGCTGTTCCTGTTCCCGTTCCTCCACAGCTTCATCCACCACTCTACGCACGGCACCCTCAAGGAAGTAAGCGTAGGGGATCAAGTCGCTGATGGTGCCTTCAGCGCGACTCACCAGGTTGGTCACCTCCTCAAACGGCAGCATGGTCCTGCATGCATTTCGCATCAGTGTCCAGCTGTTGGGCCACAACATCCCCATCTTCCCAGATTGTGTCCTTCTACTGTAGTTGTACAGGTACTGGGTGACGGCTTTCTCCTGGTCTAGCAGGCGAGAGAACATGAGCAGAGTGGAATTCCAGCGAGTCGGGCTATCGCATATCAAGCGTCTCACCGGCAAGTTGTTTTTCCGCTGAATGTCCGCAAAGCGTGCCATGGCCGTATAAGACCGCCTGAAATGCTCATACAACTTCCTGCTCTGCTTCAGGACGTCCTCTAAGCCTGGGTACTTTGAGACAAATCTTTGCACGACCAGATTCAGCACATGTGCCATGCAGGGTACATGTGTCAGCTTTCCCAAATTCAAAGCGGAAAGGAGATTGCTGCCGTTGTCACACACCACGTTGCCGATCTCCAGCTGGTGCGGGGTCAGCCATTGCTCCACCTGTTTGTTAAGAGCAGCCAGGAGAGCTGCTCCAGTGTGACTCTCCGCTTTGAGGCAAGACATGTCTAAAACTGCGTGACACCGTCATACCTGGCATGCAGCGTAGGCTCTGGGGAGATGGGGCTGTGTAGCTGGAGAGGAAGAGGAGATGGCAGCACCGCTAGAGTTCAACTGACACTCAGCTGAGGAGGAGGTTGACAGCGAAGAGGATGTAGCTGGAGGAGAAGGAGAGGAGGTGGCAGGAGGCCTGCCTGAAAGCCGTGGAGGTGTGACAAGTCAGTCCGCTGAACAGCCACGTACTCCCTGCTTGCTGCCATCGGTCACCAGGTTGACCCAATGGGCTGTGTACGTAATGTAGCGGCCCTGCCCGTGCTTGGCAGACCAGGCATCCGTGGTCAGGTGGACCATTGACCCAACGCTCTTCGCAATAGATGACACCACTTGCCTCTGAACTGCACGGTACAGTTTGGGTATGGCCTTTCGTGAAAAATAAGTGCGGCCTGGTATCTTCCACTGCGGTGTCCCAATGGCCACAAATTTACGGAAAGCCTCTGACTCCACCAGCTTGTATGGTAATAGCTGGCGAGCTAATAGTTCCGCCACACCAGCTGTCAGACGCCGGGCAAGAGGGTGACTGGCCGAAATTGGCTTCTTCCGCTCAAAGACTTCCTTCACGGACACCTGGCTACTGCTGTGGGCAGAGGATCAGGAACCGCTCAAGGGCAGAGGCGGTGTGAAGGAGGGTGGCTGTGAAGGTTCAAGGAAGAAAGCGGATGAAGACGATGCACCTGAAGGAGGAAGAGAAGGAGGGTGGCTTGTCTTTTGAGGGGTGCTGCTTTTACTCAGGTGTTCTTCCCATAGCTGTTTGTGCCTTCTCTCCAGGTGCCTTCGTAAGGCACTTGTCCCTACGTGAGAGTTGGCCTTTCCACGGCTCAATTTTTGCTGGCAGAGACAACAGATGGCTTTGCTCCGATCTGAGACACACACGTTAAAAAATTTCCAAACCGCTGAGCCCCCCGGGGGTGATGGCGCTACGGTGGCATCAGCAGCTGACGTTGAAGGGCATGTTGGCTGGCTGGCCATAGCTGGCGATACATGGCGCCGGACACTGCCCCCAGCTGTTTCTGAGGACGAGCTCCCTCTGCTTCTATCATGGAGTTGTCTCCTCCTACTCCTCTCTGGCTCCCCCTCTGAACTGTCCCCCTGGTCATCTCCTCTATTGTGAACATACGTGGCATCCATATTATCGTCATCATAATCCTCCTGCCCAGCTTTGCTTTCCTCAGACAACTCCACAACTGCACCAACTTCAGGTGGTTCATCACGCCCCTCCTCACACATTACGTCCATACTATCGCCACCTAACTCAGACGTATGAGGTGGTGTACCTGCGCCTTCTTCTTGTTGTTGCAGTAGTGGCTGTGAATCAGTGATTTCACCACCACCACCACCACATAACTCCTGCGAAGTGTCAAATGCAGCGGATGTGGTGCTTGTACTAGCGCTGTTAGCACTGGCTGCGGGAGATGAGGTCTTCTGTGTTAAATACTCAAGCACGTCCTCACAATTTTGGGAAGTGATGGCACGTGCCTTCTTCTGAGCACTGTACTTTGGTCCAGGTCCGCACGAAATCACAGCAACACCACCTCGCACAGACCTGCCAGTGCCAGGTGGCCTTCCTCTGGGTCTTCCTCTACCTCTTCCTCTACCTGGTTTGTCCATTTTGTCCATCTCGGGGGGGAAGCTAGGTATATGCAGTGAGGTGAGTTCACTCAACAGAAAAGGTAGATATGCAGTGAGGTGAGTTCACTCAACCCAAAGGTAGCTATATATGCAGTGAGGTGAGTTCACTCAACCCAAAGGTAGTTATATATGCAGTGGGGTGAGTTCACTTAACACAACAGGTAGTTAGATGCAGTCAGCTGAGTTCACTCAACACAAAGGTAGTTATATGCAGTGAGGTGAGTTCACTCTACAGAAAATGGAGATATGCAGTCAGGCAAGTTCACTCAACACAAAAGGTAGTTATGTGCAGCGAGGTGGGTTCACTCAACACAAACGTAGGTGTATGCAGTGATGAGGTGGGTTAACGAAACACAACAGGTACTAGTAGTAGGTAAATGCAGTACTGGGTAGGTAGTACAATGTGCAGCTCCCTGTCACACACACAGGTGTCACTGAATGTGCTGCTGAATGCTGGTGGGCTGCTGGCAGTGGGACACACACATTATGAATTAGCAATGCTGTCTAAGCAACACAAGTGTCTCACACACACAGGTAGTAGTCACTGAATGTGCTGCTGCTGCTGCTGGCAGTGGGACACACAGTATGAATTAGCAATGCTGTCTAAAACACACAAGTGTCAGTTTCAAACACAGAAAAAAATAATTGATCACACGAGCAGGATGAGCTCTGAAAAGAGCATTTCTGGGGCGCTATTATAGCAATAAGATTCAGCTAAGCAAGCTAAGAAGGCAAGAGCCTGACTAATCTGTCCCTAGGAGAACAAGTCTGCAGCAGCTGTCCCTATTCTGTCTCTAGCAGGCACACGAGTGAGGCTAATGGCCGCCCGAGCCTGCCTTATATAAGGGGGGGTGGGGCTCCAGGGCTTAGTATAGCCGGATTGGCTACAATGCGCCTGCTGACTGTGATGCAGAAGGTCAAAGTTGACCCTCATAGAGCATTATGGGGCGAATCGAACTTCCGGGAAAGTTCGCCTTCGCCGGCGAAGGCAAACCACCCGAAGTTAGCCTGGAACCGTTCGCCGGCGAACCGTTCGGCCCATCTCTAGTGCCTATGGCAATGCGTGTTTTTTTTTTTTTTTTTTTAACTGACCTCCGCAGTTTTACGTGTTGCATATGTACAGAAGCGTATTTTAGCAATCGATCGGCCACAGGAAGTGAGTGTCACTTCCTGCTTGGCCTGCTGCCAGACAGGGATACGCAGGAATCCCCGAAGGCCTCATTTTGGCAGAACGGTGCAGCCCCCGGGCCGCACCGCACCACCAATATGCATTGTCAAAGGAGGCCCTTTAAGGCCCAGAGCTGTTCTTTCTGTTTCAGTGTGTGATTACTGTGATTGGTTCACAATATCCACGAGGTCAGATTCGGAAGCTCTGCTATCAATGTGACAGCAGAGCAGAGCGAAAAATGAGAGTGACAAGACCACTTGGTGTAGCAGATTGACATCTACACCTTAGCAGGAATAACATGACAGAAACAGGGCATAGCTTTCAATCAGTATGGTCCAGAACTGTTTAACCTCTTGAGGACCATGGTGTTAAACCCCCCGAGTGACCAGGCTATTTTTTACTTAATTGGCCACTGCAGCTTTAAGGCCAAGCTGCAAGGCCGCACAACACAGCACACAAGTGATTCCCCCCCCCCTTTCCCCCCACCAACAGAGCTCTCTGTTGTTGGGGCCTGATCGCCCCCCTCTAGGTTTCTTTTTTTTTTTTTTAAATAAATTTGTTTTTTTTTTTAAATATTATTTTTGTATTGTTATTTTTTTTTTACAACCCCTCCCTCCCTCCAGTCGGCCAATCATGGCCTATGACAGACGATCGCTCTCTTGTCCCCCAGGGGGACAGCTGTGTCACACGGCTGTCCTCAGTACAGCGCTGCTGCTGATTGCAGCGCTGTACATGTAGATACACAGCAGTTTCGCCATGTAACAGTCTTCCGAGCGGCAATCGCCGCTCAGAAACTGAAGGCAGAGCTCCACTCTGCCCACTAAACAGGAGATGTGCGCACCCTGCGCGCGATCTCCTGCAAACTGCTGCCCCAGGACTTTACGCCGATCGCCGTTAGGCGGTCCTGCGGCTGCCGCAGCGGCCACGCCCATCGGCGTGACGTGGCCGGCAAGCAGTTAAGGATGGCAAGAGATCCGGACTAGGAAATTACAGACCTGTAAGCTTAAAGCGGAACTGAAGTTCATTTTAAAACAAACAGTTTCACTAACCTGGAGCTTCTGCATACCTCCAGTAGCCATCCTGTCCCGCGCCAGTCCTCCATGATCCTCTGTTCTCCCGCCACCAGCTACTTATAGTTTCGCCACGTAACCTTCTTCGCGTTCCAGTCTGCAATAGCGCTATTGCAGATGGGAACGGGTAGAAAGGATACACTTGGCATGGCAAAACAAACCTGGAGCGGCGGCGGGAGAACGGAGGCTCGTGGAGGACTGGTGCGGGACAGGATGGCTGCTGGGGGCTTGCAGAAGCCCCAGGTAAGTGAAACTGTTTTAAAATATTCTTCAGTTCCGCTTTAACATCAGTTGAGTGTAAAATATTTGGAGACGCGATACATGTCTTTATAGGATAGAATAATCTGACTTCAACTCATCACCATGGGTTTATTAAAGACAGGTCTTAGCTCACCAACATGCTCAGCTTTTATGAAGTGGTGTATGCACATTTAAGGTGTCCATACATCTAGCAATGCATGGGCAGATCGACTAAGAGACAGACCTCTTTCTAACTGAATCTAATCGGAAAGAGTTCACTTGGCTGCCCATACACCACAGGTCGATTACAGATCGATTTCTGCATGAAATCTCTTGGGAATCAATTTTGTGACGCTTCCTCCATCACCTGGCCTCTGTCCCCCAAACTTAAATGTGCTCATGCATTGTAATCTCACTTGCTCCAGCTGCAGTGACTGCTTATCCATTCCGCTGCTTCCCAAAGCACGGCCCTCACACACATGCCACCGTGTGGTATATAGTACAGTTCCCCAACCCTGTCCTCAAGGCCCACCAACAGTACATGTTTTGCAGGAAACCACACACAATCACAGGTCAGGTAATTGGTGTCTCAGCAGAGCTCATTAACTACCTCTGTGGATTTCCACAAAACATGCACTGTTGGTGTGCCTTGAGGACAGGGTTGGGGGAACACCAGATATAGCATGCGGTGCATGTATGACATCACACATACTCCTTGCAATGCTCAGCGGAAGCAGCAAACAAGACTGGGGAGTCCCTGGAGCAGGTGAGATTTACAATGCACGGGCACATTCACATTTCGGGGACAGCGGCCAGGGATCTGTTGCCTATGGTGGTCTTCACAATATCGCAAACCGGTACCACTGGGCAACCAGTCAGCCCGAGATTGTCTAGCATGCTCGGTCAATACATCAATCATTGATGTTGTGGCACGGATTTTCAGTGAACACTGTGGATTGATAATAGACTTTTTTCTGAGGACAGTAATACAATTTACTTGAAAAGCCAGCAAGCATTTGTGCTTTATTTTATGCAGTCTTAGCCAGCGCTGCGTAATATGTTGGCGCTTTATAAATACAATAAATAAATAGTGGCACATTGAATGGAAACAACCCCACCCTCAATTGGAAAGGAAAAAACAATTTTGTCTGATACTAAAAGGAAATATATATTTTATACTAAAATCCCACCCTACACTCATTACTAGCTAATCATTTCCGTGAAGCTTTGTATTATGGGTATGCCCTAGTTGTACAGGGTCCTGATGCGAGTACATTTGAAATCGGCGCCGGTAGACTTGGGCGCAGAATACAGCCGGTATATGGCTGATCCTGCTGCCGCACAAGTCCGGGCCGATTTAATTACTATTCCCCCTCCAGGCCGCCATGGATAGTGGGGGAATGAAATAATTCGGCTTCCAGCGATTGCTGGAGGCCAAATTATTCTGTTTTTTAAGCAACTTCGACGTTACTCACTGAGCGCCGCTATAGACTGATTCCCATTACAGTCTATGGCGGTGCTGGCTGCGCCCAAATCTAGCAGCACTGAAAAGCACTGCTCTGTCCTGATGCTCCTACTGTTAGGAGATTCTTCTTCACTGCTTCTCTATTGTACTAGTTTATCTCCCTTTCGTCCAAATATGTTTACAATTTCCAGCATTATATAAATGGTTAAATGCTACGTTTACAAAGTATGCATTTCTAGCAATAAAACAACTTTGCTGAAAAAATAAAGGTGATGTGAAAAAAAAAAGACAATAATTAAAAAATAAGGCCATTATGAAGAGGCCACTAAGTTGTTTGGATAGTATTCTAACTACTGTGCATGGTACACAGATCCAATCTTTCCCCTCACCTCCATGTAGTATGGAAGCGTGCCAACACAATCTGTTCATAGTTTTCAAAATCTGTTGGCCTTCATACTACTTGGAAATGGTAAAATTGTTCAACTAAAAATCAGATGTGTGCAGCAGGTTATGGAGTCCGTCCATGATCTGATACACGTCGTTAGACCAGGTAATTGTCACCTAGTATTTCTATACAGTTGACTGCTGTATTTCACCAAACTATTTGATACATCCCAGCATTGATCATGATAATCTGGAGAATAACCAGAACGACTACAGAATAAAGATAATTACAATTAATTTCTTTACGTCAGCACAGCCAGTCCAGGCAAGCTGTCTCCAACCTGCTGTGAAGATTGTGCAATGTTAATAGTGTCACATTCTCAGGGCATTTTTAGCTGAAAGTCACTGCCCTTTGCATGAATAAACACATTTGTTTATACAGTTAAGGACAAAAAAAAAAAAAGTGTTTATTCATTCCAGGCAGATTTTGAAAAATGAACATAGATAACAATATTGCTAGAGGCGTGTTAAAAAAGACCAGCTCCAGCCAAACATTCTTTCAGCTCTGGATAGAGTGGGAAAGATTAGAAGCATTGTCTATTAGTTATCTGGGGTGATTTTCCTTCACTTCCTGTAATTTCTTCCTGTTGAGAAAATCACCACTTTGAGAGGTTGAATGAGTAAAGGAACTGTAATAAAACCTGACAAATAATAGCTTTTCCCAACCAGTGGGGTATTTGGGTAATATAGTGCCTATGGCAAACACTAAAATTGCACCTCCCAGTCAGAGCCCCCTCTATTGTGGGCAATAATCCACTGCTTCAATCAAAAATAAAGTGCAGCAGTGCTATTTAATCAAAGGAGAGAAATTCATCACACCAATCAAGGCAAGTGACATGATGAAAATAAGGTGCTAGTCATACAATTAGGTAGTAAGAATATCGCATTCAAGCAGCCACCAGTAGATTACCTCGTCCAGCTCTAGCCTGGCCCGGGCCAGCAGTGTGGATAGTACGATGAGGAGTCTCGCCCGGTGGTGAGCAGTGCGCCATCTACGTCTTTACCGGTTTTGGCGCTTAGCCGCGGCTTCTTCTAGACGGTAATGCACAATTGGAGCACTCTCTCCCATTCCTTTTGTCTCTTAAGTAACGGAGAGGCAGCAGTGGTGGCACAAACCATGCCTACACCCTTCTAGATATACCTGTTCCCAACTTACTGTAAAGGACTCCTTTTCCTCCACACACCAATCCCCTTGTGCAACCCTAGGGACAAAAAGCTTATCTGTAAAGCTTTTGTATTGCCCTCCGATGTATTTATAGATGTTACGCAGGTAACCCCTCGTTTGTCTTCCCCCCCCCCAAGCTAAATAAGCCTGGTTTGCCCAACTTTTCTTGGTTAGACTTCACTATTCCTTCTCCATCTGCTGTATACCAGTTCCCAATTAAACTTCCTGCTGATTTTCATTTGGCCAAAGTTTACACAGCATACAATGTGCATGAAATCTGCATACAACCCAGATACAAACTTCAGAGGATAGCTTACTAAACACATCAATATATGGTACCACTGTTGGGAGTTCAAGAAATAAAAAAGAAAAATAAGAAGTGGGGTTAAGGGACCACCATAAAGCTGTAATTATATCTTTCCCTCATAGACCTATCTGAAAGGGTTAATACAGTTTATCAAACCTGGAGTTTCTTGCTGCCCCCTGAAGTAATCCTGTGCCAGCAATTTCCTTCCAAGTCCCCTCAAATCAGCAGCGGCAAAGCTGGCTACTACGCATACACAGCCCCAAGCACCCTGATCACACTCCCACTGCCGGGAACACTCTGCATATGCAGTAGCTATTTTTGCATACTGCACATGCACAGAATGCTCCCAGCATTGAAAGCACAGTGAGGAGGTGCGTGGCCAGCAAGCTTTGCGGGGGAGTCACTGCTGCTGGCTGGAGGGACTTTGACACACTGGACTTTGGACAGTGTGGGTACAGGATGGCTCCAGGGGGCCGCAAGATGTCCCAGGTTAGTTAACTTTGTTTCACTTTAAATTTTCCTTTAAAGCTGCATAAAACAATGTGTAAAATTCAACCCCGTCTTCACAAAAGCCAAGACTCAGTGTATCAATTTGAAAGGATTTGGCCCATGTGACAAAAGTCCAACATAAAGAAGGGCTAGTGATGGGTTTTCCATGCTTTTCCAGGTTTCTGAGTTCCAGCTGCTAGAACCATATTTTTCAGACCATAGGACACTTTCTCCCCCAAGAGTAAGTGTGTGTAGTCAGTGCATCTTATGATCCATATAAAACATGGAGGTCGCTGCTCACAACCCCCCTCCCCCCCCAAAGGCTCCTATAACGCTCCAGAGAGTTGCAGAGTAAAGCACAGCAGAAGCCCTCACCTGTCAGGGTACTCCTCTGTCTTAAAGAAAACCCGAGGTGGGTTTGAAGAATATTATCTGCATACAGAGGCTGGATCTGCCTATACAGCCCAGCCTCTGTTGCTATCCTAAACCCCCCTAAGGTCCCCCTGCACTCTGCAATCCCTCATAAATCACATCCACGCTGCTGACAAACAGCTTGTCAGAGCTGGCTGTGTTTATCTCTATAGTGTCAGTCTGCTGCTCTCCCCACCTGCATCCCTTCCCTCCCTGCTGATTGGAGGGAAGGGACGGGGCAGGGACCAGAGCTATGCAGGAGGCGGGGGAGCAGCTGAGACACACTACAGATGTAAACACAGCCTCACAGCATGGCTGTGATTTATGAGGGATTGCAAAGTGCAGGGGGACCTTAGTGGGGTTTGGGATAGCAACAGTGGCTGGGCTGTATAGGCAGATCCAGCCTCTGTATGCAGATAACATTCTTTAAACACACCTCGGGTTCTCTTTAAGCTGGCCACTACCAATACAATCTTTCATCCAATCTTACAATTTCTATAATATGTCAACTGTCTAAATTATCCATTCAATATATTCAGTTTACCCTTATACTACATACATTTGGTAAAATTGGATGAAAAATATTGTATGGTTAGTGGCCACCTTTATACCCCACACCTGCTTGCAACCTTGCAGGCATTCTCATACCAGTGCATGTGCGCCATCAGGTCAGACAGTGAGAGGGTGCCAGCAAGGATGCAAGCAGCAGGGGACACGGAGGATTGTGCTTTACTCTGAAACTACCATAGACCCTAAACAGGCATGCAGCAGATCTGAAAATAGCTGCATGCTTGTTTCTGATGTGATTAAGACACTATTGCAGCCAACATATATCAACATGGGCATGGTTTAAAAGGAAATATGGCAGCCTCCTCATCTTTCCCACTTCAAATTCCCTTTAATGATCCTAAATGCTTAGAGCCAGTAGAAAGCTGGCTTATTACATGCTCAGCCTGATTCATAGTTTGTACTGATTGTGCAGGCCAGACATGTAACAAAAGGTTGATGCCCTGCCTATAACAATCTAGTTTGCCTTTATAGAATCCATCACAGGCAAGTTTTTTTTTTTTTTGTTTGTTTTTTTACACAGGTGGCTGCTCAGCAAGCAGTTACCAAGCAGCAGCAAGCAGTTGCTGACAGCAGAGTTTGACAGTCTTTTCACGGTCTATCAACTGCTCATGAAAAAGAGCCCTAAGGAAGTCCACTTCCAAACTAAAGGTCCTTAGGGCTTGTTCACACTACAAGAGCTTTTCTAAACGCTTTGTGATTTTAAAAGCTCTTTCTAATGTTATCCTATGTGAGTATTCTCACTGAAGCGATGTGATTTTGAAAAATCCCCAATAGGATTGCATTAGCAAGAGCTTTACAAATCATTAGTACTAAAAGACACTGAAGTGAAAAAAAATATGATCTGATTTGTATGTGTAGTACAGCTAAGAAATAAAACATTAGGAGCAGAGACATAAGTTAACCTTCCTGGCGGTAAGCCCGAGCTGAGCTCGGGCTATGCCATGCAGGAAGATATCTCAGCCCCTGGTGGGGTGATTTGCGCCATTTAAAGTGCTGTGCGCGCAGCTAGCACTTTGCTAACCGCGCGCACAGCTTCATCGCCGCCGCTCTGCGGCGATCGCCCGCACGCAGCGGCAGAAGAGCCCCCCCCCCCGCCAGAGCCCTGCCCGGACCAATGAGTTCCGGGCAGCGCTATGGGCTGGATCGGAGGCGTCCGACATCAGGACGTCAGCTGACGTCATTCTGATCATCGCCATGGCGACAGGAGAAGCCAAACAGGGGAGCGCGTTATATACGCGTTCCCCTGTTTGCTATTGATGCCGGTGACGATCGCACTAGAGGGACACATGCGCCCTCTAGTGGTGTTTCATGTAGCTACCCACTCTGGTAGCTTCACATGAAACAAAAAAAAAAATTATAAAATAAAAGGATTTTTGCCCATTTGGCAAAAAAAATTAACCGCCAGGGAGGTTAAGAAACCCCAGTTATCTATTCAAAAGAGCTATTGAGCTCCACAACTTTCAAAGTCGCAGAGAGCTCTGTCTTCCGGAGTTTGTTATCTCAAGTGTCTGGCACAGTATTTTTTTTTTGCAGAGAACAGTTCAAAAGTTCACTAGACTGCTCTGTAATACCATTTAGAATGCTGAGTAGTGTGTAAACTGCAAATATTAGAGAATGATGCAATGTTATAAAAGAAACTGATATAACTGAAAATAAAAAATTGAGAATATTTTCTTTGCTACTAATGTCCTAGTAATTCTCCATACTACACAACCAATTCATTATATCTTTTTTCACTTCAGTGTCTCTTTAAAAAGCTCTTGTAGTGTGAACAAGCCCTTAGTTGTGTTGCGGTCAAGTCGCAACAAAGCCAAAATGATGCACCACACATTGCGACCATACAGTGAGAAATAATTAAAGTATGCCTCACTGCCACTGTAAACGCACAAGTTAGTTTGTTAACACCAGGGATGATAGAGATGCAAGTATTGTGTAGGTTATGCAAATATATGAAGCTTGAAAATGGACCAATCAATTTAAACCTGGGTGGGACCTGACTGGTCCATATTCAAGCTGCATATATTTGCAGAAAAATTTGCAGAAATTCAGAAATATTTGCATATCATTGATCATCCCTAGTTAAGACAGCATATTTTTAGCTACTGTGTGGGAACCCACTGCTTTTGATGTGTAAAGCCCATACAGAAGAGCCCCAAGGGATAGCCTGAAATAGTGAAATTAGATTCTGTGAGAACAAGTTAATTTTTTTTTTCAGAAAGACCTTGTTTGAAAAAAGATTTTAAAAACATGTAATTTATTTTTAAGCCGGTAAAATTACATTTTACAAGGGGGCAGAGGTGGCACACACTGGAGGCCCCGGAGGGCAAAGAGGAGGGACAGAGACTTAAAGTGAGCTCTCGATACTTACCCATGGCTTCCTCCAGCCCCATAAGCACATGCGAGTCATTCGCCATCTTCTCATGGTCTGCCGTTCAGCCGCGAACAGCCCTGGTAACAGGCTCAGTCGAGTCCAGTCTGGGGCTTCTGCGCAGTAGCCCCGGATTGACGCAACTGAACCAGTTGCCGGGGTTGATCGGCAGACTGCGGGAGGACAGCAAGGGACTCGCACATGCTTATGGGGCGGGAAGTCCAGGGTAAGTATCAATTCTTTAGAAGTTTTGATCTCTGGTTTACTTTAACAGATTCAGGTTTAGAACAAACCTACAGTCCCCAACTCATTTGTTAACCTAGGACTACCAGTATTTTGTACATGAAGACAATTTTGTATCTCTGAAATGTTGCAACTCAAGTCATTTGCAAGTAGGGCAACTAATGTGAATATTTGAGGTTATGCAGCTGCAAACAGTAGCAAGACAGACTTTTGAATAATTTATTAACATGGTATCTAAACAAAACCTGAAAGCATTTTAGAAAATAACTGGCAGGAAGCAGACCCTTGTGCAGGACCCAAAGGGGGTATTCTCACACCTGCTCCTGTTATGGTGGGCAAAAACACACCATTCCTTACATGATCATAAAAGCCATCTCATCCATACAGATTTCTGTGCAAGAACTGTACTCAAATGCATAAAAGTAATGCAGCAATATCTTTAAGACAAACTTTTCAACATCAGTGAAAAGGTTCTACAAAGATTGTTAAAGCAATGACAATTCTAATGAATCTTAGGATCTCTTCAAAAGAGAAATGACAAAAACCTAATGATTCTGACACAAAGAAAAGCGCACTTTGAATAATAACCGAGGAGTAATTTTTCCCACTAAAGAACTCCAGGCAAACCGTATACGCCAATTGTCCAAACAGGCCAGCCGGTTACCTCGTATATATATTTCTAGCCTCAGTGTTCTCCCCAAGCGCTTTTAGCCAGGTGCTCCACCCAGATCATTTTGGTGGGCACCCAGCTGTCATTGGCTCACCTACTCATCCAGAAGAAGATAACAGTCCCTGCAAAACTCAGTCACACCCCACCTGGCTACTTTATGCCACCTAGCTGGAAATGTCTGTGGAGTCAGCTTGGTCCAGCAAGTCACTGCACTGCAAAGAGTAAGCAGATGGTACAGAATTCCATGATTGGCAGGTGGCCTCAATGTTCCCTAACACTGCATAGGCATCAGTGTTTGCATTTACCAGCCAATCAGCATAGAGGTGACACAAGAATTTAAGAGATCTGCATTGATATTTGAAAACCAGAGTATGGATGGCATAGGGCTAGTTAGAGACATGCGAATTCTAAAATTGTGCTAAATTTGCTACTTTTATACATATTTTTGCAGATTGGAAAATGGACCAAGTAAATGCAGCTGCTGCTTGGCTAAGTCCAGTTCCAAGATGCATAAAATCATATTTGCATCAACTCAGAACTTTTAGCATCTCACTGACCATCTGCATCAAACAAAATGCAATAAAAACAAAGTTACCTAACTGAAGAAGTGTCCCATGGATGTAAAAGTTTCATGTGGAGGAGTCAGCAGGCAGGTTAAAAAGTGCAACAGTGTGTCCCATCTATAGTGAAAGGGACACTGGAAAGTGGCCTGCAAACATGCTCTTCTAATATGATTAACAGTGCCAAAGAATCACAGTCAATGTACAAGTTTTATAAGGATTACAGACAAAAATGCAAGACCTGAGGGGGTAACAAAGGCATCTAGGCGCTTACAATTTTTCTTACAAAAAGATGTCCAGTGTTAAAACGTGACAACTGGTAAATGTAGGAAAGAAGTCCCATTCTCCATAATGACTATGGCTGTATTCGCCATTTACATGGTGCATCAATCCACACTCCTGCAGCTATAAACTGCTCACAATCTTTAAGGTGACTTGACAGTTTAAACACAGTGGTTTCAGAGATTGCTTTACTATTATTGCCACACAGCACAGCACTGCCCTGAGTAGCCGCTGCGTGGCAGTCACAGCTCCATAATAAATACAGTCTTCTTCAAAGCAGTCTGTTTACAGGATTTGTGTTTTTTTGCCCTGAGCTATCAATAAGCCTCCAGTAGTCCATACAAAAATTGCAGAATGCCGGTCTGTGCTTAAGCAATAGGTTAAAAAGATTTCATTTGAAACTAGTTTCGCCAGCTGATCACTTCATGGGCTTCCTGAGGCTATGGAGCCTTCTTTCGGCTGCAGCCACTTTCTGATGAGGTCCAGGTTCCTGTCCACCCACTGGATGTTCAGCTTGATGGTTTCGATGCTCTCCTTCACACACCACATGTCCTTGCTCTTGCCCTTAGTGGAGTTGAAGAAAGTGATAACCTGGAGTAGAAAGATGAATACACAATGTTTAATTTTCTACAAAGATATTACGCCAAAGTTGGCCCGGCCATGTGACAGAGTACATGTTCTCACATGTAGGAATTGTGTGGCGGTACAAAATTACATCTCATTTTATCTCGCTCTATACCGCATAACCAGCTCTGGATCATGTGACATGCACTGGGAGACAAAGATAGCAGCATAGAGCGTGTGGCTGTCAGAACGAACAGAGGAGGCCAGATGAAGTGATGGAAAAGGTAAACATTACATTGCTTCGCTTCAAATCAGTTTGACCAATGACAGACGAGTTTGACACTAGACCCTGATAGGCTATGCACATGTGGCCATTTTACTGGGGCCCCCTCTGCTCCAAGTGGCTAACCTTAAACACCCTACCCCTTAATGCCCAACACCCTCTATAGGTGCCTAACCCCACCACCTAATGCCTAACCTCAGGCACCTAACCACCGACCGTTGCAGCCAATTTGCTATAACCATCAAACTCTATATGCTTCGACTCGCATCACTAACCCAAAAATGACCAGCTGGGCCCTGATCACCGAAAGTTAACAGGCGTCTGAGATGCCTGCCAATCGTAGTGCTGAATTGACCTGATGCAACCTGGTGTCCATAACAATCACATGAGTGTCCTTGCTGTGGACACTCCCTACCCCAATGAATACAAAGTTGGTGTGTTGTAACCCTCTGAAGGCTTGGAATCAGGAGCACTGCCATACAGGATGTGTATTTGGCAGATTGTCTCATATAGTGATGAGAGTACTGGTAGTTTTACTATAGTCCTGTGATTGATTAGGTCACACAGGGCAACTGAAAATACAGAGTATATAGGCAGGGCATTTTCTTTGCAGGATATGAACCGACTTCCCACATAAACTAGGTACGGCAGCATGAGCATCTATTAATTGCATACTATCCACACTGCACATTCAGGAACCATGCTAGTAGAGCCTTTCTGCTCACTAGAGCTGCCATGATCTTTGTGGGTATAGTTGGGCCCCCAATACCTAAACACAATTTATCGTATATCGATTTAATTAAAGGCATCCTGGCCCTTATTCAATTCACGTTTCCCCCTAAATTTTATAAGAATTGTTCATCTTCTGTTTAAAAACTTTTCAGCACTTTTACAAAAAAACATTTGCATCTTCTTACTTGTACGTGGCTTAAAAGGCATTTTATTGATGTGGGCAAATATCACCTAGAAGAAAACCCGAATCAAATAAGGGCCCTTATGTTTTAAATTAGATCTTGTATTGACTTATGCATTGTGTGTCTATTGTTTGAGAAGCAAAAGAAAGCTTACGTAGGCTTCGATTACATAATGCACATAATGAAAGCAATAACCAACCTCATTTAAATACACCTCTGTGGAGAACTGAGAAGTGGTTCTTTTAACAATGCTCTGTATAGGGTATGATCCAGGTGGGAATCTACAAAAAAAAAATTAAAAATCAATATATCGGTAATAATTAGCAAAATTGATAATATGTAAACAATTGTACTTGTATCTATAGCATAAAAACTAAGTTCAGCTTCTGAGGGAAAACTCAGTGCCGTCACATGCAGGGAGGAGGGATTTAGGCGCTAGTCTTTAGAAACAATGCAGGAAACCTCATAGGAAAGTTCTGCTAATGTGATTGGTTGAACCGCACCCTCTCAAACTGCTAGGTTTCCAATAGGTTGTAGTAAACTACACCAACAGTATTCAGCTAATCACAACACTTTGTGCTGTAAGCGGGTGCTGTGATTGGAGAACTGTTCCCTAAAAATGTCCTGCTGGGTTCCCCCTAGACTAGCGCTGGGATTTATTAATCAAAACCAGGCAAGAAAAAAAACCCTCCTGTGCTTTGTACTAATTGAGTCCTTACTGCATGGGCAGAATTTGTTTTTTTTCCATTTGTGGAGGTAGACCTGAATCTCCAGCCCTGCTTTAGCCATTTTCATTATATTCACCATTGTACAGGGTGGGCCATTTATACGGATACACCTTGATAACATGGGAATGGTTGGTGATATTAACTTTCTGCTTGTGGCACATTAGTATATGTGAGGGGGGGCTTTTCAAGATGGATGGTGGCCATTTTGAAGTCGGCCATTTTGAATCCAACTTGTTTTTGCAATAGGAAGAGGGTCATGTGACACATCAAATATTGGCAATTTCACAAGAAAAACAATGGTGTGCTTGGTTTTAACGTAACTTTATTCTTTCATGAGTTATTTACAAGTTTCTGACGAGATACGAGATGTGTAGCACCTGAAGCTACGGATACTGGAAGCCTGTACTAGCATTTCTCCTGCGGTGTTGCTATCAGTGTGTGAAGAGTGGGAGAAGAGGGTTGCATTGACAATCCAACACAATGGGCAGCACATTGAACACATTTTATAAGTGGTCAGAAAGTTGTACATAACGCATGAAAGAATAAAGTTACGTTAAAACTAAGCACAACATTGAATTTCTTGTGAAATTCCCAATAAGTTTGATGTGTCCCATGACCCTCTTCCTATTGAAAAAACAAAAATTGGATTCAAAATGCCACTTCAAAATGTCCGCCATGGTCACCACCCACCTTGAAAAGTTTTCCCCCTCACATATACTAATGTGCCAAACAGGAAGTTAATATCACCAACCATTCCCATTTTATTAACCTCCTTGGCGGTAATCCCGAGCTGAGCTCGGGCTATGCCGCCGGGAGGCACCGCTCAGGCCCCGCTAGGCCGATTTGCATAATTTCTGTTTTGTTACACGCAGCTAGCATTTTGCTAGCTGCGTGTAACCTCCGATCGCTGACGCAACCCGCCGATCCGCCGCTATACCCGTCGCCACCCCCCCCCCCCCCCAGACCCTGTGCGCTGCCTGGCCAATCAGTGCCAGGCAGCGCTGTGGGGTGGATCGGATTCCCCTTTGACGTCACGACATCGGTGACGTCATCCCCCCCCCCCGTCGCCATGGCGACGGGGGAAGCACTCTAAGAGATTCCGTTCTTTGAACGGGATCTCTTGATCTCCGTTCGCCGAAGGTGATCGGAGGGGCTGGGGGGACGCCGCTCAGCAGCGGCTATCATGTAGCGAGACATTGTCTCGCTACATGAAAAAAAAAATAATTAAAAAAAAAAGGTATTTGCTGCCCCCTGGCGGATTTTAACAAACCGCCAGGGAGGTTAAAGTGTATCCATAGAAATGGCCCACCTTGTAGGTTAAGCAATCCTTCACATTTGTTACCTGAAGGTGGCTTACCTTGACTTTTCAATATGGCCTGCATCTCTCAGACTAGCAAGACTATGCTTCCTGTCATTTACAAGATAGTCATCAGTCACCATCATTTGCACAAACAGGACACTTCCACAGGCGCACCCCCCCCGAGTGGAGTCAAGTTTATTGATCTCCACCTGTCTGCAGTGGTTGGCTGCCTCATTGCAACCTCCCTATGCAAGTACCCTCAGTATACTATTTCTTATTTCACCTATTGAGTAACGCATACTGCGCCATTTGGGCTCCCTTTGTCTCTTTCGTTTAGGGTGACAGTCCACCCCCCCCCCCCCCCTTTTTATCACCATCATTTGCCAACCCTTCTCTAGTGACAACTATTAAAGGGAGTCTGAAGTGAAAAACTTATATCATGATTTGTATGTACAGCTAAGAAATAGATCAGTAGCACAGGTATGAGTCTAATATGGTTTCCAGCACAGGAAGAGTTAAAATAACTTCTGTTATCTATGCAAAAGAGCTTCTCTGAGCTCTGCGACCAAACTTTGGTCACAGACAGCCCTGTCTTCTGAAGCACTTATATCTCACTGTTTCTGGTTTGTTTAAAGTTTTACTGCAGAGGGAAGTTCAAAAGGTCATTAGCCTGTTCTGTTTTAACAAAAATGCTGAGTGCAGTATGTAAACTGCAGTTATTAGGAAATGATGCAATGTTATATTATTTTCAGGTATATAGCTTTTTTATTTATGAGACTATTTTCTTCGCTACGAATGTTCTATTAATTATCCATACTACACAACCAATTCATCATATACATTTTCGCTTCAGTGTCACTTTAAGAGCAAGATACAGCCATCAAGCTGGTTTCCTGCTAACTATAGGTGGGTCAAACAAGATTTGGCCTCCAGTAGAGATACTATAAAACCTGCTTCCCTGTAGCACAATGCAATTCTCTCGCTCTCTACAGAAGAGTGACACCTGTGATCTAGTGAATAACAAAGGCCCATGGGCTATATGTGACCCACCTCACAATTTTTTGAGATTGTAAGCGGTAAGAACAGCAGCACACTGCCTATCTATCTAAAGGAGCACACAAATGACCGTTTCTGGTAGAAACATTTTCAGTTTGAGCAGGAGTACAGTAACAACCTACACCCCCCCCCCCCCGTTAAACATTGGAGGGGGCCCAAACTCCTCCCACCTTCCCTGCATTACTGATTTAAAAAAAAACAACACATTTCCTTCCCGGCACCCTCCCCCACATTGTAGTGTAGCACAGTGGAGCAGTTTCATTTTCACCTGCTCCAGCGCTGCATCAGGGTTCCCGTTCAGGCAGCTACACGCTCTATACCGCATAACCAGCTCTGGATCATGTGACATGCACTGGGAGACAAAGATAGCAGCATAGAGCGTGTGGCTGTCAGAACGAACAGAGGAGGCCAGATGAAGTGATGGAAAAGGTAAACATTACATTGCTTCGCTTCAAATCAGTTTGACCAATGACAGACGAGTTTGACACTAGACCCTGATAGGCTATGCGCATGTGGCCATTTTACTGGGGCTTAGTGAATGAAACCAGCCACACGGTTATCTATAATCAGAATTTTCAAGCAGTTTTATACAACACTGCAGTGTAGACTATAACAGATCCTCAACACCAATACTTACTTTTGAGTGATTTCGTCCCACTTTTGCTTGACAAAGTTCCAAGCCAATATAGATCCTACAACATTCTTGCTGACAAATCTGATAACTGTGGCAAAATCCTGTGATCTGACATGGTCTCCACGTAGACCCTCTTCCATCAGCCTGATGTGCATAGGAAAAAGGAAAAAAAGCTGAAAGTTGCAGTACTAGAATTTTAGTCGTTTTTAGCTGAACTATGCGCACAAGTACAATGATTTTTAGTAAACTTTTTATGTATTCTGCACCTGTCTTTGTAAAAGGTTTCTTGCTTCCTCACAGGTCAACTGCAAATACAGAAGTGGCTGCCAACCAGCAAATCTTCAGGTGTGAGGGCAAGGGTGTTCAGAAAGTTCTGCCAGCTAAATACAAACACTAGGCAGATTGTTTTAATGTTTGGCTGATCTGTGGATGTCCTTTTCCACCAACAGCTCCTACCAATCAAGGGTCAGCCCAGGTAGTGACTGATCTGCATTTACATCGGTCAGTTTCATATACAGCAAGCCGCAATGCAGTGTTCTCACATGGTCCGCATTAAACTTACTCTGCAATTTGCAATAACAGTTCGTCAGTGGGATCAGACAAGACTAGCCCTGACACACGACCCACCAGTTCTTGGAAGCACTTTTGAGAACCCCAAAATCTCCAGGCATTTTGGAGAGCAACAAGTGCCACACTGTGGTGGCTAGACTGTTCAGCATTTTTTCTAGATAACCTCCAAGAACAGTTACTTGCTGGCCAACATATCCCACTCTGGTAGATGCCAGTTTAACAAGATAATGTTATGGTGTGTGTCAATACAAGACAAATCACATTAAGGGCTCACATTTTGGCGATCAGAGCTTTCTGAGATCACAGTGTGTCTTAGCCCTTCAAGTGTTTTTCTCCTTGTGGACTAAAAGCATGCTCAGTAGGCAGTAGCAGTGTTAGAGTCTTGCCAGAGGACTCCTTGCTGAATAGGTGCTGGCTTACTGAACAGGAAGTGGAGAGATTTGAACCCAGGTCTCCTGTGTCAGAGGCAGAACCCTTAACCATTATCCTTGTTTTAACACGAAAAAACTGCAGAGGAGCCAGCAGTGCATCCTGGGATGCGCAAGTACGCAAAGATAAACAACCTAACAGGTGCTGGATTGGTGATGCACTGCTGCAACTGTCTAGCTGCTCCGATTTGCCCCATGATAATCAACTGCATAAACCGCACATCAAATAATGCAACAGTCCATCAATATTATATTAGATGTCTACAGCAGATCAGATGCTTATGCATTAGTACAATCCTTTGTTAACTTCATGATTTATAAACACTGCAGCTTATAGGGAGAATTGAAGCAGTTAATCTTTTATCAGGGTCACCACAGAATCAGCATTTCTACACAGCAGCTGAACATGACTCATTACTAGCTGCCCACCACTAAGGCAAAGCTGAGGCATAGAGATCAGCAGCCTTCTTCCTGTAAACTGCTTTCAGTTTGGGCATTAATACAGAGGAGCTTTAAAGCTTACAAAGAAGCATACAATTCAAAAAGGATTCACAATGGGCATAAAACTTCTGTTCTCAAACAAGTCCTACACCCAAAGGCTCGTTTCCACTAGGGGCGATTCAGAGTTTCTTCGCACAGGAAATAGAAGTCTATTGAAACCAATAGGCCGCTTCAAAATTTGCTGGTGGGGTGTAAAAAAAACAAACGGTTGGTCATCATGAAGATTGGGGTGTGTACTCACATCAGAACAAGTGCCAGCAGAGACAGATGTCGGCACAAGTGAAGATGGGCCCTAATGAAACCCAATTAAAAATGCTTGTTCATTAATATGTCTGAAAATGATCCAAAGTTGCATATTTGTTAGAAAAAATAATGAAAACCTGTGACTTCTGTATCTGGTGACCCACCTCTGAGCAGCAATAACTGCTGAAAAACAACTTTTTCCCGCTCACTGGGTGGAGGGGGAAAAAAGAAAAACACTGGGAGCAGTAATACCAAGCCTGGCTTGGGGTTGCCGCCGGGATGTATAGGGAAGCAGCACATGCTTATCGGCAATTGTTGTCTCTCTCCTTCCATGGATCCAGACACTTGCTGCCTGTATTCATCCAGTGCTCGGAGGCTCTTGTTCGTTCGTGTGAGATCGCCATTTGCCACATGACCACAGACTCCAAACTCACCAGGGGTAGGGGTAGAGCACCACCCGGACAGAAGGGAGAAATGGAGCGCTGGATCTCCGGGATGAGAGAGAGTGCAGTGGCCAAATTTGTTTATTTTGTGAGTCTAGTGTTAGTACTCTATAGTCCTGTTTACATTGTACAACGTTCTACCTACACATTCTCTTCAGGTCTGTTGTAAATCCATTAGAATCGTGGTTCTCAAACTGGGTGGCATGGTGCCCCGCGCAATCTGTTCCTGTCACTTATAATGGGCTTTTTCAGGTTTCTGAACTAATGGCAGCCATCTTCCTGAAGACCAAGAGCCCATTAAAGAGAATCTGTATTGTTAAAATCGCACAAAAGTAACATACCAGTGCGTTAGGGGACATCTCCTATTACCCTCTGTCACAATTTCGCCGCTCCCCGCCGCATTAAAAGTAGTCAAAAACAGTTTTAAAAAGTTTGTTTATAAACAAACAAAATGGCCACCAAAACAGGAAGTAGATTGATGTACAATATGTCCACACATAGAAAATACATCCATACACAAGCAGGCTGTATACAGCTTTCCTTTTGAATCTCAAAAGATCATTTGTGTGTTTACCTTCTGTCCCCTTCTTCTCTCATGCACTGAACATTACAGGCTTCCTGCAGACAGCTCTGCCTGTGCCTGTGTAATTCCTCAGTATGTGTCAGCCAGCTACTTTCACAGCCTAACAGAGGAGGATTTTTATCCAGCACTCTTCTATCACTGATAAGATAGCAGAGACGCTGCTGGCTTATGTAAATAAAACACTGGAGTGTGCATAGAGGAACAGACCGACACGGAAGAGTTGGCAGCCTTCCAGACACAGGCCGACAAGTCTGACAAGGGAAAGATACATTGATTTATTACAGAGACCGTGATGGTACAAAGTGCTGCAGTGAGCCAGAACAGATTAGAATAGGTTTAGGAACTTGTAGGATGGTAGAAAAAAAGTTGTAATTTTTGTTAGAGTCACTTTAATAAAGGAGTGCAGTGGGGACAAAGCATGAAGGGAGGCGTAGAGCTCAGCCATCCAGTAGTGCATGTTGCTAAACAGCATACAATGCGCGCATTCAGAGCAGGTAGTGAAGCCGCATGGTGGATTATATCGGGGAGGAATTCAGTAGTGAGGAGCTGGAGACTGGGCTAATAGGAGTCAGGGCTGGTGATTTGGGGGGGGGGGAGGCAGTGTCTGGAGCAGACATACTGCTTACCCTAACCGCACCAAGCACTTTATGAACATGGTATGGGAGGATTTTAGTGAAATGATTGCTGAGGGTTGGGCATTTAATGCGTCTATGTATGCGTGTGATTGTGTGTGATTATTTTGCTCTAGGATTGTGGGGGATGGGCCTCAAATGGTGGCATCTATGTGTGGGGGTGACGTGATTCTAAAGGATAAATCTGTTTCTGTGAGGGAGAGTGCGTTTGTGATGGATGATTGTGTGTGGTAGGGCTGTATGTAATGTAACTGGTGATGCCAATTGGTGTGTGTGGCTTCAGCCTCAGTTTTGGCGGTAGATCACTGCCCCATGGGGGTGCCTCAAAAAGATTCCAAAAACGCCATGGGTGCCTCCAACCGAAAAAGTGAGAACCACTGCATTAGGTTATGCATGTACAGTAGCACACCAGTGTGGTCCATAGCCCAAAAAAAACAGTTCAGAGGCACGTGAAGAATGTTTAAAGCCTGGGACCCACTAGCAGTGCTTTCCTAAGCGCTAGTGATTTAAAAAGCTTTTGCTAATGCAATGCTCTGGGGGATTCTATATAAAATCCGGTGCTCAAGTGGGATCACACCCATAGCATTATATTAGCAAGAGCTTTTCAACTCATAGGCGCTTGGAAAAGGCTTCGAAAAGTGCTGCTAGTGGGTCCCAGGCCTAATAGATCCCCTCATAGGGCATAGATTTTAGATCTAAAACTACCAGCATTCTCATTCATGTTGGCAGTAAAAGGCTTTGCAATTGGAAGCCACAGACCAACTTGCTAGGAAGCTGATGCACTACACCATTGGCCACCAGAAACCAGTTTCATATAGCTTTTACACTTCCTGAGCTTTGCCAGGAATGAAGATAGTCTTGTATGTGGCTTTCCCCAGGTACAAAATAATGTCTATTCCATGTTGATAGCAGTAGAAGTCAAGTGTACCATAAACAGAGTAGTCAGAGTTGAAGGATTTATGTACCCACTCCACAGCCCTAATAGCTGGTTGTAAAACTGTTTCCATTGATATGAACTGAATACAAACCAAAGCCCAAGTGCATTTCCAGTGATGAGAAAAGAAGGCAGCCCAGAGCCCACGTGTGAACTGAGAACACTGCTTTTTAAGTCAGCCAGTGTACTGGGCAAACCATTTACAAGTGAACATGAGAACTATGGCAGAATTTGACAATTTCTAAATGTGTGACCAATCACAATGGCCTGGATACTACACTGTCAGATGGACACCAACGTACCCGCTCCCATCTCAGCGAAATAACTGGTAACTACTAAAGATAGTCAATGAGATGCAAATGATTCTGCATCGCATGCAAATTCAATGTCAACTGTATTCAACTTGGAATAAGGCGAATCCTATGCACTTTTGGCCATTTCTAACTGAATTCCCAGCTACATACATTTTTTATTCATGCACAATTAGCATGTCACTGACAATCTGCGCTACGCTCACGAGGCTCTCCTTTCAGACACCAGTCCACAGTACTCAGCATTCTGTCAATTCCCTCCAGGTTTCTATGGGAGATAAAATGTGCATGGTTGCCATTAGTCTAGGTTAAAGGGAATTTTAGCAGTAAAAACAAAAATAAGTTACCAGGGGCTTCCCTCAGCCCCCTGCAGACATCTTGTGCCCGCATCGGCTCTCACAATCATCCGATCCCCCGCCGTGGCTAAGTTTAATTTTCGACGACCAGTGTGTCTGCGCAGTACACGTACATGTGTACTGCGCATGCGCAGGACGGCCACAGTGACGGGAACACGATCGAGCACTGGCAAACTGAACTGAGCCACGGCGGGGGACCCGGCCAGGTCCACCTTAAAGAAATTTTGGGCCATATTTACTAAAAACTGGTAAAGTTGCCATGTACAGGGAACGTATGTAACTAAAATTGTGGTGTGCCCCCTGCACACAGCAACTCTACTGATCTTTAGGTAACATGACCCCTTGAGACCAAAAAATAAATTAGGGGGGAGGGGATTGGGTTTGGAGGTGGGGAAATTTAAGCAAGTGAATGTCACCAAGATTATGATGCCTAAATGTAATATAGAAGTTTTACATTAAAGGGCTCAAAAGGTTAATTTGGCATGTCAAACACTACACTGTTACACCATGCAATTTTCACTTGAGATCCTAACTCAGCAGGTGAAAAGATCAATATTCAGATCTAAAATCAATCGCATGTACAAGATATAGCGTACACATGTGACATGCGATTGGATATCAGGTGAAAATGAAGTGAAAGTACATATAAACTAAACAGCCACTATTTCAATCGATTTTTTTTTCAGCACATCCAATCTGCTTCCAATCGACAGATAGATTCAGAGCTTGTGATTGGTCTCTGGCAATTAGTAGGCTGTATATTTTGTTGCCTGATCATATCGGATTTCTGATCGAGAAAATTTGATGTAAACAATGCACGTGTATACCAAGCCTTAGTGACATGTACTCTAGTTTAAGGGAGATAAGTGCAAATAAATAAGAATTTCGGGGAGGTTGGGGGGCAGATATTACAGATTCAGTCATCCACCAATGCAAAACCATTCCTACACATTGCCATTAACACAAGCATGGTTTCTGAATGATAAAAATGCTGCATTAAATAAGATTTCCTTTTAGGTGAAGACGACGTGATGAAACATGACATGAATAATTTCCCACAAACTGCAGCACATCTGGATTTGATTGCATTTACCAGGGGGAATTTTTATACTACAGAAAATGTCACAAGGTCTGCTGGATACTTTTACTGGCAGGACAGAGAGCAACACTTTTACAGAAAATGTTAGCTTTAAAACAGATTCAGTTGAATTTAGCAGAAAATCACGCTGGTCATTGCTAAGAATTATATATTCTCTGAAACGCACCATTCAATAAACAGCTACGTGCGTATTGGTTCTTCTTGGCTGCGTCAGTCTTGAAGACTTACTTGAATTTCTGTTACTTGAATTTGTCGTATAGGAACACATTGCTTAAAGGATACAGGAGGCTGAAAGCACAAATTGGTCTTTACGTAGGGCTTCCTCCAGCCACTAGAAATTTGTCACTCGCCGCAGTTTCAAAGTCTCCTGCTGCCCCCTCTGCAGCGGCCACGGACCAGGCCTGGACGGCAGTTTCTGTGCAAGCCTGGGTGTGCGCATGTGTCGGTCGCAGACAAAGTCTCAGGTAAATAAAGACTCACTTATACTTTTAGCCTTAAAGAGAACCTTAGAGGGATACGAAGGTTTCCTTTAAAACAATACCACTTTTCACTCCTGCTGATCTCTTTGGCTGCAGTAGTGACTGAATCACACGCATGAAACAAGTATGCAGCTAATCCAGTCTGACTTCAGTCAGAGCACCTGATCTGTATGCTTGTTGAGGGGCTGTGGATAAAACTATTAGAGAAAGGATCACCAGGAGAGTTGGGCAACTGGCATTATTTCAAAAGAAAAAAAATCCATATCTTTCTCAGTTTCGGTTTCCTTTAACTTCTTGCTGAACGCTCCAGGCCAACTGGCACGAACACAGCGGCAGCGCCAGGACCGCACAACGCCAATTGGAGTGAAGTCCTGGGGCTTAGATTGCAGGGGATCGAGCGTGCATCCCCGCTTGCATCATCAGCCTCCCAGCGGTGATCGCTGCTAGGAGACTGATAGATGGGGAAACAGCAGTCTATTTACATGGTACAGCCCTGCGATCTATGGCAGCGTTGTACTTGAGACAGCTGTGTAACACTGCTGTTGTCCTGGGAGGCTCAGGAGTGATCCGTTGTCATAGGCGAAAGTTATGTTGGTGGGCAGAAAAGGGGGAAGGGGGGGAGTTACTTGTGTGCCGGGTTGTACGGCCCTGCAGCGAGCCCTCAATCACCGCCAGGTGGGCTCCACATGGAGGTGATTGACAGCGCCACTCGCGCAGTACAGGCCGACCTGACGTCATCGCCAGGGACCGGGACGGAGCTGCGGCGAACGGCTGACGGCAGAGCTCCGGCGAGGGACATGCTGGGAGCTTGGGGCTGGAGGAAGCCACGGGTAGGTAGCGCTTATTTTGTTCATATTGCCTGATAACTCATTTAAAGCCTAATCTGTTAAAAAAAATAGCCTGGTCACTAGGGGGTGTAAGCCTATGGTCCTTAAAGAGAAACTGTGAGCAAGAATTGAACTTCATCCTAATCAGTAGCGGATACCCCCTTTTACATGAGAAATCTATTCCTTTTCACAAACAGACCATCAGGGGGCGCTGTATGACTGATATTGTGGTGAAACCCCTCCCACAAGAAACTGAGGATCAAGATCCTGGCAGTTTCCTGTCTGTGAACCTTGTTGCATTGTGGGAAATAGCCTTTACAGCGGTTTCCAACTGTCAAAAAAGCATGCAGCAGCTACATCACCTGCCAGCAGTAAAAATGTCACCATGTGATGCATGTCAATGTAAATCAGGGATTTAAGAGATTTTACAATGGGCAAACACTGACTTAAACATTTATACATAATTATTGTAAAAATGAAGCACTTTTACATTATTTTCACTGGCGTTCCTCTTTAAGTGGTTAAGCATCCTTTAAGGCCCTGTTGAGAGTGGAAACTGCACTGTGTTTCCTGTATTAACAGGAACAAAAATGCAAAAGTCACTACACAATATGCGGCCATTGTATCGCATACAGTCAATGAAACACATGCTCCACTGCCACTGTTAATGCACGAGTTATGCAGTAACACATTGCATTGGGATACTGTAGTCTATTGGACTGAATTGTACCAGATGCACTGAACATTGCACAGACTTGCTATTGCAGTGCGACTTTATGCATTGATGAGAATAGGTAAGAAAAGGCCACAGCACAGTTTGAAGATAAAATTCAGCCTTTATTGGTACATCCAAAAGACAGGCGGGCAGCCTTTCAGGCACAGGTCCTGCGTTGAAGCCCCTGTAAAGTCGCACCACACTGCCCGCCCCACTGAACGGGGCCTAAATTGCCAGCTACAACTTAGCTAAAGAACTAGATAAACTCATTCTTAAAAAAGCATTGGCCTCAATTCACGGAGCTTTATCAAACACTTTATCAAACGTTTGATAATTTTCCTCATGGGTAAAATCTAATTTTGAATTCACTAAGGTGATAGATTTATCGAAAGTTTTATTGATGAAATGATCAATAAATCTATAACACCTTAGTGAATTCAAAATTAGATTTTACCCATGAGGAAAATTATTAAACGTTTGATAAAGTGTTTGATAAAGCTCCGTGAATTGAGGCCATTGCTGCCGAGACAAAACATTTCAGCTTTCATTCAAACTTCATGTTAATAGTATGCAGCTTGAGCATGCACAAGTCAAAATAATATCATGCTGACTGATTGGTCCAATTTCAAGCTGCATACAATTTCGATTAACGTGAATAAAGTTTAAATTTGCATGTCACAGACTATCTCTGATCCTCAGTCCTCCATTCAGGAATCCATCGCACGCAAAAGCCTTGCTGACCAATGGCGGAGAAAGTGTGCCCCACAAATCAAGGCATTTGTATTTTGTTTTGAAAAATATTTGGCAGGTGTAATTCTTTTAGGTTGGGCCAATCCCATAAAGCAACAATAAACCATCCCCATGAATGCTTGTCTGTTGCACAGGATCCATTTTATTGTTTTTTTTGGAGTAACTATGAAGTTCAGTTGACTAGTGAGGCGACATACAGAACTGACATCACGGCCTGTGCTACTCAAAACCCAAGCCAAGCCTGTGTGTTCCTACTACTGCACAAACGGTGGGCCTAAACTGCTCTACAACCCCACACTTTACACCACAGAACAAGCAATCACTCATCTGACATTACCAAAATGGTTACTAGGAGCACGGCTTGTATCAAAACCTTCCATCCGGTATAAAGGACATTGCTCTACGTGGCCCATACTTGCAAGTTTGGCCCTCTAGGTCCTCTAGGCCCTCTAGGTCTTCTCTGTACACAAATAAATGACAAAGCATCCAGCACAGATCAGAAAAGTTAATACATACCAAAGCAAGTTATTGCCAGAACTGCTACTTGCAAGAGCCTCCAGCATCTTCAACTTTTCTGCTTCATACAAGGATGTGGAGTACATTTGGAAGATGTAAACCCATCCGTCCTGTGTCTGAGCTCCAACTTTTAATACAGTGGCCATAACAGCTGTTGGAAGACTAAGAAAAATAAATTGTGAATTACTTTCAAATCACAAAAGTGACATCAGTCATCTGCATCTTGCATTAGACACATACCCAGCTATAGATGTATGAGAGTTTAGACTACTGCACGTTCATTAGGTGGGCTCCCTGAGGGTGGGTGATCTGTGTGGACTCAGCGAAGCCCTGAGCTTCATAAAGGCTTCAGTCTGCACAACACATTAGAACATTTATGTCAAACTTTGGGGGGCTGTAGATCATTTATGTCAAGCCTAAAGGGGGCTGTAGGAAGCCCCAGTAGGTTTCTTCTTAGTGCCCATTTCACATACACTGAGGCCCAGTGCACACCAAAACCGCTAGCAGAGCCTCAAAACGCTAGCGGTTTTTGGAGCAGATTTCAGAGGGATTCTAGGCATGTTAAGAGACGTTTTCTAAACATGCCTAGTGTTTTTGGGAGCGTTTGTGTGTAGCAGATTACAAATATTGTTACAGTAAAAGCTGTTACTGAACAAAACCCCTGGAAAACCGCTCTGATCTAGCGTTTTCCAAAGCGGTTTGCGTTTTTCCTATACGTGCAGCAGAAAACCTCAAACCGCTGGTGTGCATTATCCCATTGAAATACATTAGCCAAGCATTTTCACAGATGGATGCGGTTGGCAGATTGCTGGTAAAACCGCTCGGTGTGCACTGGGCCCAAGTCAGTTTTCGGCACCCCTTCAATCATTAAGAACTTGTTCCCAATGCAAATCACAAAAAATGTGCGTTTTACATGAGCTTGTTATGCAATTTTGGGTGACCTGCATGTTCCCCTTTAATTCCCCTGCATTTACCTGTTACTGTCCAGAGGGAGATTCTGAAATGAAGCACAAACTCAGGAGAAATGTGTCCACATCACAAGCTTTAACTAGATCTAAAAAAACCCTCTGGATTTACTCTAGCGGCTTTCCATTTCAATATAGTGTATACAGCACTGATCTCTTCCTTTGCACATTACAGAGTCTACAGTTATGCCCATGTCTCAGGAGTACATTAGCTAATCCCTACCCCAGGTGAATGATCCAAACTGAGCATACAGTCAATTTGAAGGAAACCACTTTCTCAGCATCAGAAGGAAGCAGTCACCATCAGCAAGGCCGGGCCGGTTTTACCCTTTTCGCATTGTGGTGCGATGCTCCTGTCACATCTCACCCAAAAAACCCTCACATGACCCTGCGTCACTGTCAGAGTGTGCCGACAGAGTTCTATGCATATTCCCATAAAAAGGATCTTTGGCTGTAAAAACGAAGCTCCACCCCTGGTTGTGATAAGCCCTGCCCCTTTCTGCAGGAAGCCCCACCCACACAGGAAGTCCCTCCCCATCTTGGACACTTTGGAGCAAAGAGGTGCCATACAGGAATCCTAGTGTAACCATCCCCACAGCTGTGTGGTAGCAGATAAGATAGTGTCTCTGACAGCAGTGACCTCTCCCTTCCCCAGCATCCACAGGGACCTCTCCCTCCACCTAGGACCCATACAGACCTCTCCCTCCCCAGCATTAGCACTGCAGTGATCCTGCCTCCCCAAGCACCTACACTAACCTCCCTTCACCCAACACCTACATTGACTTTTCCCTCCCCCAGCAGCACCCTTCCTGTCCCCAGCAGCACCCATAGTGACCTCCTGCTCTCCTAGCACCCCCAATGACTTCCCCTTCCTGCAGCAATCATACTGAGGGCTAGTTCACACTCGGCATGCCGCTAGCCTGCAATCGGCTCGCGCTTTAAAAAAAATCTTGCGATTTTTGCACTTGTGATTCCCGTTCAATAGTATAGGAATCACAGCACAATCGCCCCCAAAACACTGCATGCAGCGCGTTTGCGATTAATCGAAATTGCAACTGCTGCATTGTGAATGTATCCATAGGGATACATTGCAGCAGCGCTTTGCTGATCAGCAAAGCGCACAAGAATCGCCCCAATGTGAATCAGCCCTGACCTCTACTTTTACCAACATCCACACACCTTCCCCCTCCATAGCTGGCATCTAGTACTCGTGCTCACATGACCTCAAGTACCTGCACCCAGGCCTTACATTGCACCAAATACACCTGCACACAGCCTACACATGGCCCTCACTATCTGCACTAAGCACCCACTTAACCAGTAACCACACCCAAAGTATCTGCATTCAAAACCCATGTGACGCCCAAAGCCTAGCCCTAGCCAGCACCTAGTACAGGCATGGCACCAAGTATTCGCACACATCTCACATCCAGTACGTGCCCCCAGCACCCACATGACATCCAGTACATGCACCCAGATCTCACATGGCACCAAGTACTTGCAAACACCTGCATGACACCCGATACCCAACCATAGCCAGAACCCACATGGCACCCAGCATCTGCATTGTCAGCACCCACATGACAACCAATACCCCCTAGCCAGAAACGAGAAGGAGCATGGGGGGAGGGAGGGGGGGGGTTGGAGTTGCGAGGCCCCTTTTTTAAATCCTCCAAGTGACGTGCGGACTCCTCCCGGCTCTACCCTGCAGCTCACACATGCCTGGCTATTTACTATAGGACCAGAGAGAGGAGAGTGATCATCTGAGCTGCGCACCAGGACAGGTACATTTTGAAAACGACATGCTGGTGGTGATCTTAAATTAAACACTCCAAGGAAAAGAACACGAGTGGGAAAGTCTTTCCATAAGGAGTGGGGAACCTGGTAATGCCCCAAAGGTGCTGTAAGGCCACTGTGACACTGGCCCACCGCTGTTGGTGAGTGCGAAATTCACAGGGTGGTACTGGTGGAGGTGATAAGAGTGGATTTAAATCTGAAGTTTGTCCGTGGAGCGCAATCTGGAGGGGTATACGTTGTTGGATTGATGAAGTAGCTCAGTTTTTAAAGCAGAAGCGCACCAGGACTATAAACTGTTGTAGTTTCTCCCACATAATAGGATTGTGGACTATATTGATCATATTGATCAGGAACTGGTGTATAACAGATCATATTGATATTTTAAAAACATCTATTGGTTCAAGCGCTGTATTTTTTGTGAAAATAGTTAAGGGTTTTCAGTCTGGATTTGAACAAGTCCAGGGATGGAGCTGTCCTGATCTGTTGAGGTATGGAGATCCAAAACGTAGGGGCAGCATGACAGAAGGCTCTGGGACCAAACGTTTCCAAGTGGACTCTGGGTATGACTTAAGGACCCTCTGCACGGCCCTGGAGGAGACCCAAGCCTGAAGAGCATTCAAACTCCATGCATTTCATGACCCTTGCTTCTGAGAGCCTAAATGCTGCAAGGCAAAAGAGCTATCCAATATGCCTCCCGCCTATGAATTCATCTACTTGCCTATGACAACATCGTTCCTTATAAGAAGGTTCTACCCACTATTGTGGTGATGGATTCTGATCTATATGTTGACAGGCATTATAAAATAGGCTACTGCAAAATGTAATTTCACATAGACTAGATCAAGCCTTTGAGACATGAAAAACACAGTTTAATATTAACATAACAGACAGAACTGCACGTTTCTGCAGTTCGATTCTAATTAAAAACATTAATAATCAAGACAGACTCCCACCCACACGCTCTGGAGAACATTGCTCTCACAGTTTTTATTGTGGAAGCCAAAGACTGCTTCGTGCTGCTCTCAGAACGCAAAATAAAAGCTAAAATATTCATTTGCTTAAAGGGACACTGTAGGGGGGGGGGGGGGTGGGGTGGGATGGGGTCGGGGGAAAATGAGTTTACATTACCCAGGGCTTCTAATGGTCCCCCACAGACATCCTGTGTCCGCACAGCCACTCCCCAATGCTCCGGCCCCGCCTCTGGTTCACTTCTGCAATTTCAGACTTTTAAGTCTGAAAACCACTGCGCCTGCGTTGCCGTGTCCTCACTCTAAAGGCACCAGGAGCGTACTGCGCAGGCCCAGTATGGTCTGTGCCTGCGCCGTGCGCTCCTGGTGACATCAGGGGAAGCGAGGACACGGCAATGCAGGCGCAGTGGTTATCAGACTTTAAAGTCTGAAATTGCAGAAGTGAGTCGGAGCATCGGTGAGTGGCTGCACGGGCACAGGATGCCTGCCGGGGACCATTAGAAGCCCCGGGTAACGAACTCATTTTCCCCCCTCCCCCCCTACAGTATCCCTTTAAGGCCCCAGTTCAGGCACATCTAATGCCTATACAGAGTAGATAAAAATTTGCAATGCACACTTGTGGATTGTACATATCTCTTTCCTATTCTGTGTCAGTCTGTCATTGGAGTATTTCCCCTTCAGCATAGTCCAGCAAGGTAAATGTGGTTGCTGCTAGGGGTGTCACTGTTTGATATAATCAGATCAAAGTGTCTTTAGATCAAAGTGTCACAAACACTGACAACTACGGACCCCACTCAATATCAGCAGTACATGGGCACATTTGACCTCCCCTTTTCCTAATCTAGTCCGGCACAGAGTCTGGCTACTCGGATCAAAGTGTGGGGGAAAACCTAGGCGATTACTAAATTCAACTGTAAATGCATAAATGGTTTACTGCTTTCCGTCCTGGGTTTGGAAAACTGTCTTCCTGTGTTAAGACACTGCTTGGTTAATAAACTAGCCATCAGCAGTTGAAATTCTACCTCCTATCCCAGCACTGACATGAAGTAGTCAGGAGGTGGTGCGATGCGCGTACCTATAATATAGCTGCCGGGAGATTTGGGTGCAGGGGAAAGCCAATAAACTGCTTACCCTGCTCCTGCACAAGTCCCGGTGGTGATGATTACTATTCCCCCTCCAGGCCGCCATGGATAGTGGGGAAAGACGCAATTCGGCTCCCAGCTAATGCTGGCGGACAAAATACAGTGTTCTTGTAGTGATTTGTGCTCCGTCTTTTCACGGTGCCTAAATCAGTCACTAAGTGCCGCTATAGATACGCCCAAATCTCCTGCGCTGTTTTTACAGCGCTAGAGTGTGATGGTGCACCAGCAAGGCTATGTGAAGAGAGGAATCACCTGATAACCTCCACCTGCCCTTCTGCTGCGGAGGTGTTAAAGGGAAATTAAAGTGACAAAGATGATTTCTATGTTTAGTACAGTTAAGAAATACAAAATTAGTACCACAGAAGAGTCTCATTGTTTCCAGTGCAGGAAGACTTGTTATCTATGCAAAAGAGCTTCTGTGAGCTCTCTGACCCAACTTGGTCGGCTACAGTCCTGTAGCTCCAGGCTCTGTTTCACAGTTTAAAATACAGAGTATTTTGTAAACGGCAAATATTAGAGAATGATGCAATATTTAAAAAAAAGAAAAAAAAAGCTATGTAACAAAATAAAAAAAAAGACTTTTCTTTGCTACTAAGGTTCTATGAATTATCCACTTCAGTGTCACGTTAACCTTACTGAGCTGTAAGTAACCTAGGGCTTTAAATCAAAGCCCACCCACTTCTGTTAGGTAAGGGGGGGGGGGGGGGAGGAAGTACTCAGAAGTAACAGAACACCACCAGTATCAGACTGTAGGCGTTGGGAAGGTGTTCAGTAGCTGGGCCTTACTGTGTTCCGTTCCTCCAATTGTTAAACAGTTGCATGGCAATATCCAGGCAGTCCGGGTTCCCAACGGAACAATTCAACTCCAAGAGTAATGATCTCAGCTCTTGCTCAGTCAGTGACCCCTCATCAGTCCAGTTCTGTTTCTGTACAAGGGAGGATAGCCGGTCTAGAACAGCACGTTGCTAAAGTGGGGAGAAAGAAAAAGTTTCAGATATTTCAATTGAATGCGGTGTATGAATGATGGCATAGGGTATAGCAATCATAAATGTTACTATTACGCATTAAAAATTACAGATTCTCAATTTAATTACAGATTAAAAATGCAAGTTATGGTGCCCATAAATGTTACAATTTTTTTCATTTTTGGAATTTCATTTAGTCACCCTGAGGCGGGGTGAAACATTTGCCTCAGGCGGCAGATCTGAGGGGGCGGCACCCGCCTGTCCCTGGATTCTGGGGCCGCCCGCCGAGCTGGAGGGGTAGCGGGCAGAAAGGGGGTATTGGGCCTAGTGGCGGGGAGGGGGGTCGGACCCCCCCTCCCTCGCCTGGGTCCCCCGATCTGCGCTCCTCCAGCGTTAAGTACAAGTCTGCACATGATGAAGAGGCAACGGGCCACCTCTTCCGCGTTCCATCGTTTGCTCCACTGACGTCACTTTCGGCAACGCCGCCCACTGTATTGTGGGTGGACGGCCTTGCAGGAAGTGACGTCAGTGGAGCGCACGATGGAACGCGGAAGAGGTGAGTGATTCCCCCGCCCGTTGCCTCTTCATCATGTGCAGACTTGTACTTAACGCTGGGGGAGGAGCGCAGATCAGGCGGGGGGGGGGGGGGGGTCCGACCCCCCTCCCCGCCGCTAGGCCCAATACCCCCTTTTTGCCCGATACCCCTCTAGCTTGGCGGCCCCCCCACCCATGGCTGGAGGGGGGGGGCAGCGATTTTTTCTAATTTTGCCTCAGGCGGCAAAAAGTCTAGGGCCGGCCCTGTTAGTCATTCCCATAAATCGAATATAAAGATTTTTCCAACATGTCCAATAGGAATTCTGTTGGAAAAAAAACAAAAAACACTGGATAATCTGTTTTTCTTAACCAAAAGAAAAAAAAAATTACTTTTTCGATTTAATAGTTTTGGTTGTATAAAGGGGAACATCAACTTTTTTATTGTACGGTGTATGTGCACCATTAGAGTAACTTTCTAAAGCAGAACACCTTCACTCAGTCTCAGGTATTTCTCCACAATTTTCTGCTTTATAGCAAAGTACAATTAGGCTTACCTTTAGTGACACTGCCAATGCCCTGTTACCCAGTTTATCTAGAAGATCAGAGATGCGGTAAATTTCATCAACTGCCTGTTTAATGGGAGAAGCATCAGTTTCATTTACGAGGTATGCGAGGAGATCCAGCGCCTTGCTCAGCTGAAGTTTGCCCACACTGTAAATTCAAAAAGACAGAAAGTCTGTTACAAGAAAAAGCAAAATGGTCACGAGAACACATTCCTGCCTGCAAATAATATTGTAAAGAGTTTTAAGTAAGGGATAGTTCACACTTGGAACACAAATACGCAACCACGATCTTGCTGTGACTTTCGTTTTGATTCCCGTTCAATAGAAGGAGAATCGCATCACATTTGCCCCCAAAGCGTGCAAATGCTGCAGTGAAAATTATCCCATAGGGATACATTAGCTGCAGTGCTTTGCTGATCGCTAGCGTACTTGGCAGGGGAGATCAAGGGACATTTCCCAAAGTTTTTATTTTGCCAAGCATCACAGGATCATGCCTGGAATTGGGTTTGTAAAACCATACAAAAGAGAGCGCGCTCTGAGTGACAAATAGGAGGATCCACTATGCCAAAGACAGGTCTCACCTGTTCAGAAATGGCTGCTTGTAGCCTCTGATAGTGGTTGTCCCTTTAGGGGCCAGGCTCACAGCCCAGCTCCAGGCGGGGAATCCGGAGGGCCAACAGGGAGTCACGTTCTCAGTTTGGACACTTCCAGGGAGGCTGTAGGCAGGCCAAAAGTTAGATCCTGGCGCACGCTCACCTCGCGAGACCAAACGGGCGTGAGCGGAGTATATGCAATGTCAGTTGCGTTGTGAGTAGTATCGTGCGGCTAGCAGATATAACCGCTGTGACTTGCTGCAAATAAAATAGAGAGTGGTGAAGTAGTAAGGTATAAAAAGGGCTTATTAGTAAAAACAACGCGTTTCCCAGAGATTATTAGCCTGAAGAAACAGTTTCCTCTGAAAAATGCGTCGTTTTTACTAATAAGCCCCTTTTTATACCTTACTACTTCAACACGATTTTATTTGCAGCAAGTCACAGCGTTTGGTCTCGCGAGGTGAGCGTGCGCCAGGATCTAACGTTTGGCCTGCCTACAGCCTCCCTGGAAGTGTCCAAACTGAGAACGTGACTCCCTGTTGGCCCTCCGGATTCCCCGCCTGGAGCTGGATCGTGAGCCTGGTCCCTGGCCCCTAAAGGGACAAACGCTATCAGAGGCTGTGTCCTACGAGCAGCCATTTCTGAACAGGTGAGACCTGTCTTTGGCAGGGTGGATGCTCCTATTTGTCACTCAGAGCGCTCTCTTTTGTATGTTTTTACTTTCTCTAGTGGATACTGAGAGCTGCCTAAGGAGGATTGCCAGATCGCACCAATAGGGAACTGTCTACATTCCCGATTTGCATTAGAATATGGTTTGGCACAGAGCTCAGCATCTACAAGGACATGACAATAGTGCAACAAACAAGAGACATACAGGATAAAGCATTTAAAGAGACACTGAAGCGAAAAAAAAAATGATTATATTATGATTTGTATGTGTAGCACAGCTAAGAAATAAAACATTAATATCAGATACATCAGTGTAAAGGTGGCCATACACTGGCCCGATTCGCGGCCGTTTCGACAGCAGATTCGATCCTGGGATCGAATCTGCTGCCAATCGTTAGTGCTAAATGCACCCGCCGATCCGATTTCCTCCCGAAATCGGATCGGTCCGTCGATCGCGCCGTGCGGGAAATTACCCTCGATCGCCCGCGGGTAGGGTGCGCGTTGCTAGCGGCGGCCGATCCTATCAGGTATACATTACCTGACGCTGGCTCCCGGGCGTCTTCTCCGCGCTGCACCGCTCTGTTCCGGCGCTTCCTGTGTCACTGCAGTGACCAGGAAGTTCAAATAGAGGGCGCTCTATTTGAACTTCCTGGTCACGGAGTGAATCAGGAAGCGCCGGGATGGAGCCGGAACAGAGCGATGCGGTGCAGCGTGGAGAAGACGCCCGGGAGCCAGCTTCAGGTAATGTATACGGGGGGTTCACAGGCGGCAGGAGCAGCTCAACAGATTGTGATCGGTTTCAGGCTGAAATCGATTCACAATCTGTTTGCAGTAAAGGCAGCCATACGATCCCTCTCTGATCAGATTCAATCAGATAGGGATCTGTCAGCTGGTCGATCTAATGGCAAATCGACCAGTGTATGGCTACCTTAATTGTTTCCAGTACAGGAAGAGTTGAGAAACTCCAGTTGTTATCTCTATGCAAACAATCCATTAAGCTCTCCGACTTAGTTAGTGTGGAGAGGGCTGTTATCTGACTTTTATTATCTCAACTGTTCCTGGACTGTTTACTTTTCCTCTGCTAGAGGAGAGGTCATTACTTCACAGACTGCTCTGAAAGACTCATTTTGAATGCTGAGTGTAGTGTAATCTGCACATATTATAGAATGATGCAATGTTAGAAAAAACACTGTATACGGTACATGAAAATAAAAGTATGAGAATATTTTATTTGCTGCTAATCTAGTAATTATTCATAGTACACAACCAATTCACTATATCATTTTTTTTCGCTTCAGTGTCTCTTTAACAAGATACTACAGATAGTGATGACAGACTATGAGGACTGAGCCCATAAGTGCAGCCAGTGCCTTATCTGTGATGCGCAGCGGAACCAACATATGAATGTTGTAGACCTTTGCTCTCCTGCAACTCCCAGCTGCTTTGCTACATCCTGATATGCCTCCCCCAGTGTGTCACCTGACCCCCATCGGGTCATGTGACTTATTGGCGCCTATGCAGCATAGCATTGGCTGTCTCATAGAAACGAATGGTCACTGCGACGAGGGACAGCATTCCTTTGCAACACCACGTGTGAAAGGGACCTCAAGGTAAGAATATTCAACATGTAACTAAATCTTGTACAGATCTGTACATCTCACTGAAAGCAGAGTTTCACTTTAAGCCAATGCTGCTGCTTCTCTGTAGAACAGAGTATTAATCATAGAACAGTAAGTGAAGTGTATCAGGAACTGGCCTAGTAGAGATGTGTACACAGTAAAAACCACAAGATGCTGAGATATGTTCACATTGCAATTTCAATAAATCAACCACAAGCTGAAACATGCAGAGCAAGTTTGAGGTCAGCGAATATTTCCTGTCCAGTATGAAATACAAACATTCCAATAAGCAATGAAACATACTGCTGGCAGCAGGGAGACAGCAAAAACATTTACAGGCAAGCAATGGCTGCTCAGATTCGAAGCAAAAAGCACAGTTTTGCTAAACAAAATGTAAAAACACCGAATAGAAATACAAATAAAGCTGTAATTTACCCGGAGAGCATGAATGCGTCGTGGATCAGGTTGGCTCGGTCACTGGCAGTTATGAAGGTGTGTTTATTTTTTATCTGTTGAATAAGAGCATCCCAGCCTTCCTGGCCATAATCCACTATGTAGTATCCAGACATCTCCACATTGAACTTCAACCAGGATACCTCATTTTTAAGAACAAATTTATCTGTGGAAGTTACAAAAAAAATAAATAAATACAAAATGTATTACTGTGGATATGTAGGTTGACTCACAGTACCATCTATGGGCTTACCTGACTATAGCTTGCTAAATTATACAACTGTAAATGTAATCACAATTTCCAGTTATTGCATTAGTGGCTGTATAGTTTGCCCTTATAGCTTTTAGCAGTAGTCTGATTCAGGAGTGTGGCTGGGTTAACAAATTTATCATTTGATAAATTGGTAATATATCAAGGAGTTTAAGGGGTCTTACACAAAGTAATTTGCGTTGCGATATCAAAATAAATGCACGCATTGCTCATTTACCGTACAGCATGCTTGTACCTGTAATTTCTGTCTGCATGCAGAGACTACGGATTCTCATATGTAGAGAAATAATTGTAGGTATGTTATTAGTTGCACAGGTAAACAGTGTTGTGGGTCTGAACTGAAAATGGAAGTCATCTACAGCTCTGTCAAATTCGCTGGTAACATATTGGACACCTAAGGTGCATACACCTCCAATGTTACCACTTCCATGTAGTATGGGAGCTTACCTACATTATCTATTCATAGTGTAAACACAGTAAAGTTTTATCACAGGGTTAAACCTTCACTCTATCACCCTCAGATGTAGGGAAATTGGGTCAGTTCAGATAATGTAATGTGGTACGTTGTACAAATCCATGGCGCTGTTCTGTCCACAGGGGCAGTGCGCCAGCGTCTCTCTCCAGGTACCACCTGTCTCCTCTGCAACTTCTGCCTACGTCATCAGCTGCGCAGGCTGGCCACAAGTGCCGTATGCAGGGGAGAGGAGAGTGAAGGTTTTGCCGAAAACCCGGGTCAGGATTGTTGATGTACAATAAACCAAGCTTATATACGCAAGTGCAGTGTGTTGCGAGTGTGTTCAACTACAGGCACAGTCTACACTAGGTTTCTCTCCCCCTGCATACAGCACTTGTGGCCGGCTCGCTCAGCTGATGACATAGGCCGAAGTGGCGGAGGAGACCGGTGGGACCTGGAAGGAGCCACTGGCACACTGCCCCTGTGGACAGAAGAGCATGGATTTCCTCTGTACATGATCTAGACTGACCCGCTTGCCCTACATCTGAAGGGTGGTAAGAGTGAAGGTCTGATCTCAGACTAGCATCGGGATAAAACTTTACTGTGTTTACATTCTCCATTTGAGCCCTGGGAGTGGCTATCTATCCCTGGCTGCTGCACATTTTCTATTTTGCACCAATAAAACTATTCATAGTATTCACATTATGTAGGTCCTCATACCACATGAAGTGGTGAAATTGTCCCATCATTGGCTAAATCAAAAGTGGAAATTTTTACACATTACTAGGCCAAGTTTTCAGTGGGAGCCCCTATATGTTCCCTGTAAAGCAGGAACACAATGGATTACTCTACTTACCCTGATGTTGGCCGAGTAAGAAGACAGCTTTGCATTCAACTTCGCTACAAGGTCCATATGTATAAGATAGGGGTATTTGCCATACAACACTAATAAAAACAAATACAATAAGAAATATTTTAATGTGGAGAAAATTATTGGACTAAATCAGTCACTGAACATTCAACTATGCCCACGTTTTCAGAGTATACAGGTATAAAAGATTAGTGGCACATGTAAAGTAGATATGAGTGATGAAGAGTCCTTATGAATGGCCTCATTACATATTTTATAGCCCATTTTCTCAAAAGGTTTTTATTAACCGTCCTATTACCTTATTAGGTAACTGTTCTCCCTAAAGCAGAGTAACATTTGGCCAAGTAGGTTTGCACTTACAAGGAACTTGGCAATTGCTCAAAGGACAGGTGCGAGCAAAAAAAGAAAAGATCCTCTTACCTGGGGCTTCCTGCAGCCCCTGGCAGCCTATCTATCCCTCTTTGCAGCTCCGGTGTCCCCTCCCTTGCAGATGCCAACCTCACCAGGTCAGCATCTTCTGTGCCTGCACAAGCATGTGGCGCTAGCACTCATATGGCCTAGAGCATTCTGTGCACGCACAGTACTTATGTTCTAGGCCACATGAGCACCATCACGAGCCGCGTGGTCGGCATCTGCAACAGCGGGGATCCAGGGAGAGCAGAGTTGCAGCGAGGGACAGATAGACTGCCAGGGGCTGGAGGAAGCCACAGGTAAGTAGATCTTATTTTTTGTTCACACCTGTCCCTTGACACAAACAATACAAAGACAGAAAAAATAAATAAATATATATATATATATATATATATATATATATATATATATATACACACATATACACACATATACATATATAACAAGTCAACGACAGTATGTAAGTTCTAGTATGTAAAGGTTTCCCACTTAATGCAAAATTGTAATCCTCAGGTATGTTGACCACAACTACATTGGACTGGTCTAGTTTCAATTTGGATTGGCCCATTTCCAAACAAAAGCTTCAAAAAGTGTCCAAATTTCAACGCCTAATCCCAACAGCGGCCCCCACACTGCACTCTCCTTCCCTCCACCACGGTCAGCCCCTTACAGCTCTGCAACCAAATCATGTCATAAGCAACTCTTTTACATCACATCTGCCATGCCCCAGCTCATAAAAAAAACTGAGCATTCATAATCACACAGCCTCACACCTTATCAGGGAACCATCATGGGCTCTTTGCCATCTCTGCTTAGTTTAGTCACAGGCTCAGCTGGTGTCTCTACAAGCTTACAACCTAGGAGTGTGGTGCAATGACAAGCCTCTCTATAATCCCATTTTTTTTTAAAGTTTATATTCTGCTCTGTAGAGCAGGGTAGTGGCTTGTGTTGCTTGACAATGTGTGCTTTATTACTTTGACATTATCTAAATATTCCATCACCATAGGAAACCGCTACTTGTGGTTCTGATGAACATGTCACATGTCAAGGATGAATGAGAAGTATACAAAAGACACACCTGGAGTTCTCACTGCCGTTGACTGGATTTACACTTCGTAAGAACCGTTCCTGACTCACTGACACTTCCTTCTTTGCCTTCACAACCGTCACCAGAGGATATCCCGCCTGCCGAGTCCAGGTCGTCATCATGCTCTTCACATCTGGTTTGGATTTGGTGACCTGAATGAAACATTTGTATCCCGTCACCCATGATAGTGGAACTGATAGCTGATGTGACATGCCTAGCCTGGAGGGCCATTAGCCCTCATTCACACGGGTGCTATAGTGCTAGCTAAAGAGGCAGTCTATTCTGGGTGGAGACAAGTTCCAGGCCCAAGTCGTATATTTCATATTGAAGTCTCAAAGCAGAAATTTATAGCTAGGAATAATGCCGTAAACTCCATGTGAACTTTTTTAATCAACTTATTTCCTGACTGGTGTCCTGTTCATGAATACCACAACCAGAAACAAAAGATGTACATATTAATTAAAAACACTGAGACATAAACCTGTCCTTTTAATTGTGCCAAGTACCTGATGACTTAATGTATACAACCTGTATTTTAAACAAGTCATTTCCGTAGCAGTGTAAATGTAGAGGATGAAAATGACGAATTGATCTCACAGTCAGAATTTAACCCAGTTTGTGAACGGCCAATTGTATCAGCGTATAAAGAGGGTTGCTCTAGGCCTGGGCATTATTCAGCAGCAAGCTGTCCAGTCTAGGACCTAACTGGCCTTTTAAAAACAGCCTAAGAACAACATGTGCTCTGATTAAAGAGGAGAGACTCAAAAAATAATGCAATCTCATTTTCAAAAATTCTAAACTGAGCAAAATAAGCACATTCTGACTTTTTTGTAGGTACCAGGACACGACTCAAATTGTCAGTCCAAAGGTCCCACATATATTCCAAATGAAGATAATTGGAGGAGAATGGGAAAAATTGTTCAGGGGCTTCCAGACATTTTCTATTTGGCACATCTCAGAGGGTAGTGACATCCCCCCCACCTCCCCCCCCCCCCCCCCAAAAAAAAAACACGATCGTCAGGAAGTGTATTAGGAAAAGCGCTTTTCACAAAAACTCATCGCCCACCCGAGCACCGGGAAAGGAAAAAAAAATTGCCTAAAAAAACCTCCCCATCGCTCGGTATCTGTGCTAGACAGGCAGCCTCCCGTAGTGTCACATATGAGTGCTGCTGCAGCCATGCTCAGATGTGACATGCCGTGGTTCTCTGCCACCCTGTAAGACCACCCCATGTCGGTGCTCGATGTGGTGTTACTACTGCTTCATTTAAATTGCACTAGCAGGCGGCAGACAGGAGACTGAACTGCTCGGCAAGTGCGCAGTTCAATCTGTCGGTAAAACGCTTAGCTGATTAGTCCTGTGATAAGTTCTCGTTTAGCCCAGAATAGATTTTACGTTGTGCAGAGCAAGAGAAACTACCTGGTTTACTGTATATCCGCGAATATAAGTCGACCCCAATATTTGACCCTCTTAAGCTGGAATCTATCGACTCAAGTATAAGTCTACCCAGTAAAGTTAATGGCTGTACTGTACTTGGGTACCAGGAGAACTTAACAGGTGCAATTGGGGATCAGGAGGGGTTAAGGACTGCACTGCATACAGTATTGCAGCCATTCACCCTCCTCTTGTACCTCAAGTGCAGCCAATACCTCCTCCAGGCCTCAAGTGCAGCGAATATTCACCCCCCTTCCAGCAAACAAGCAGGGCCGGGCAGAGGCAAGAGGCGCAGTGTAGAAGGGGGCGCTCAACTCACTCAGCTGTAATTCCACTATTGAGCTTGAAGCAGAGAAATAAGAAAATGGGACACATGGCAGTGACTGCAAGCCAGATAACTAGAGATGAAGGTGTTGAGGGCCCTGGAGCACATCTTAGTCTAATAGCAATCAGTGTGTGACGGCTGGGGTGGGAGGGATGGAGGGGCGCACTTTGGGGTTCTCAGCCTTTCGTGCTGGAGGACCTTGTACCGGCTCTGCAGCCCAGTATCTGTCCCCCTGCTCCTTTCCTTGTTAATCGTTGTGGTCAGGACTGTCAGACCTGTTTTTTTCGCATTTCCTTTATCAAGAAAATGTCAGTTAGCATTGGGTAAATTGCTGCAAATGAGAATGTCACTAATAGTGCACACATTACTCAGTGTTGCTTATGTATAAGTCGACACCTATACTTTTTCATTTAGTGAGTCAGACCTAAATTTCTAGACTTAGAGTATATACAGAAACTCTACATATCTAATCAAGACACAAATATTCTGTAATGCATTGGGGATGCCTTTTCCCAGCACACTGTACAATGGGTATAAGCCCTAAACTTGCTGAGCTTTAAACAATTCAAATGTGGTACCCTCAAGTGCGCCCCCTCCACTCACACACGCAAGCAGGCTGAACACCATTTGTGATATTGCCCATTATAAGCGGACTGCTTTTACTTTTTACACAAAAAGGTGCAAATTTGCATGTGCATTAGAAACTGCCACAAGTTAAATGCTAGAAATTTAACAAAATACTCACCACATTCATACTTTTCCAGAGAGCTTCACTCTTTGCTGACCCGTACCGATGATCCGTTAAATATTGCTTGATACACTGGTGGAAAACCTCTTCAGACAGATAGGCTTTCAGCATTAGCAGAAGAGAAGCACCCTAAAAATGAGGAAAGGGAAAAAAAAAAAAAAAAAAAAAAAAAGACAAAAGGGACCATTAAACTTTGTGCCATCAGGCAGAAAATCAAAATGTCCCATTACAAAAGCCAAGCCATTTTCACATCCTACACAACCTTTGAACAGCAGTTTTCATAGACTATGTCAGACAGTTCTCTGCTCGACCCCAGCTATTCTGAGACTGACCGGTTGGGGAGAATTATGCCACACATTACGCATCCTGCAGCCAATCTGCCAGGATTTCCAGAGTGCGCTTACACATTAGTCAGAAAAGCAGGCTCCAAATCAAGAGGGCAAAAAACTGTCCATGCACTAAAGTATTACAGTAAATACCGGTGGAATGAATATACTAATAGCCACCAGAGAAATATTTTTCATTCAGTTCTCCTGCTCTTGGCTCCACTACTGTCCAATTGGTGGCTATGGCTTTCCCAATCCCTAATAGTGTGCCATGTCAAACCTACATACATGTGAATTTGCTAAAGCCGATGCCCTCAATCTGCGATATCTGGTGCACCCTATAGTTCACCACATGCAAAATAAGCCCCCCAGAATGTCTACTCAACCACATGCTGATCCCCAGACAAAGCTCTCTAAATCTGTAAACTGAAGTATTTTCTACATTTCAATTAAAGGCACAAAAGACTTCCATGATTGATTCCAATTCATATGCTTTAAAAAAAAGCAAACCAAAAAGCCATGTGGATTGCTGCCACCTGCTGGAGGCTGCTATAATTGTCCATATTGTAAAGCACAGCTAAACCCAATACTGAAGAAAGATATACTGGAGTGAACCTAAACTCAGCAATGAGTCTCCATATGCACAGATCCTTTGCAGCCTACCATGCAGCACCCAATCACATTTTACCTGCATGCTGTGCACTCCAACAATCTTGCTTTTTGTGAGCAGAAGTGACAAGTGACAGTGAACATACTGAACTAAGCTTCATATCATCTCCATCAGCCAGCTAGAGACATACGACAGAACATTACAACCAGGAAGTTAAGTGTGCATGGAAATGCAGCACTCAAATGTGCATGGAAAAAGCAGTACAGCTGTGTTCTCTCAGCTGCTGGAGTCAATCAAGTCTAACCATGTTGAACCAACTAACCATGAAGCAGGAAGCATAGATGCCAGAATCCCTGCATTACAGTAGATATTCGGTCTACCTGAAAAGTTGGGGCAATACTTTGTAGTTCACAGCAAATAGGTGTGAGCGCAATTGTAAGACATCAACTCAAAAGTATCTACTGTAAAAGGATGAAGAGATCTAATGCTAGGTACACACACTACAATTTTCTGACAGAACGATAACTTCCAACAGGTCCGATCTGAATTTCGATCAATTTCCATTTATGTGAATTGAAAATCGATCAGGAATCAGATCGGACCTGATGGAAATTGACAGTAAATCTGAGAAACTTGTATCGTGTGCACCTGGTGTTGCTGCAGCTATGTACTTCTACATACAAAAGGTTATATAGTTTGAAAAATCTGTTCCAAAACAGAATACTTATAATTTGCACTAAAAAGGTCTGCTTCTAGTATCTGCCTTGTTCAATTTGAAAAAGAAAACTTGGTCAGTATTAACTAAATGTCAAATTCCACTTGCTTAAGCTCTATTAATACCTTAATGTAGGAAAGGTCATCAAATATTTCCTCAATTTGCTCTGGATTCTGCACATCTGTGGATATGGCATGGGAGGTGTGTAAGGAGTCCTTTTCCATGGCATCACAGCGTGCTTGCAGGAAGGAATCCTGGGTTCAAGAGGAGACTAAATATCAACACATTTACTGGTGAAGCCTATTACCAGATTCTGTCATGGAGTCACATGAAATATGTACACAGGATATACTTACCTGGGTTCCCCTTCCACCCACATACACTGCATATATGCAGGCGTGACCTGTTGTATGTCCAGTACAGAGGGCAGAATAGTAGAATTGGTGATCCCCTAAAGCCTATGGTATGCCAGCCTGGATGCAAGTGGGCTGGAAAGCTTATGGATGGAGGCAATAAATTGGAAACAATATATTGTAGCTGAGAACTAATGCTGCCTGTCTCCTCCCTCAGTACACCCTGATGGCTGTAACCTGTGATCCAAGAACTAGCATAGAGTAAACCAACATGGCCACTTAATGCAAAAAGAGCTGCTTGCAAATATGCATTTTACCGATTTTAGCAACATCACACTTGCCACGCTCCAGCTCGTTAAAACTGGTATTGTTTATTCAGTTGTAAAGAGCCAATATGGTTGTTTAAAGCCATAGTTCATAATCTTGGGCATTTTGTGGTTCACAAAACTCAACTATGCATATGCCATTCAACATTCTCATATTTGAAGCAGCCGTTGAAACTGAAATTGCCTTTGCAAAACCCCTGCACAGCCCTCAACACCCCCTCCCTCCCCAGCTGAAGAGGACGTGTAGCTAGCTCTACTGACAGGTAATGTATAGCACTTCTGCCGCTACACATCTCTTGAAAGCTGCGTCCCCTTAGCCCCTGGCGACTACCATTGTTATGCCTAGCTGGCAGGGGAGAGCACGTTTTCCTAGTAACTAAAGTGGGATAAAACTGACATAGCAATAAAAGTATGCGTTTTCCTACTTTATTACCCAGTTACTTTGTTTTTGTGCACAAGTAATATTGTCTGTTTACAATTGACCAAAGTACAGTTTATCTGCTCTGAAAGCTGTCATTGCATTTTCTTGCATAGCTTCTGTATTTATATATTAAAATCTATTTAGTGATCACTTCTGAGCTCTTTCTGCTTCTACAGCAGAGAGCTCATGTTCAGTACAGCTAGGAATGTATACCAATTGTAGCAGACAAAGGAATGTAAACAAGAGGAGATCACCTTTTTGGATGCAGCAAGCTTTCCATTGAAGTAGTACTGTGTTTAACAGTTTGAATGCTGTTCTGCTACAATTTTTTGTGGTAGTAGATTTTATACAGTAAATATTTTAGAGCAAAGAAGAAATGCTGATTTTCAGGTCTCTAAATCGTATTTTTTTTTTTACCGGTTTCATGGCGGAAGTTGTAATTGTACCTGAAACTGCGGCATAACGCACTCAAGAACAAATGCAAAGTGGTATCGCAAACTGCCACAATTGGCATCTTCACTATATGGTTTACATGTTAAAGTCTTAAAGGGGCACTACAGCGAAAAACTGTAAAATTTAATATATGTGCAAACATATACAAATAAGTACATTTTTTTCCAGAGTAAAATGAGCCATAAATTACTTTTCTCCTATGTTGCTGTCACTTACAGTAGGTAGTAGAAATCTGACAGAAGTGACATGTTTTGGACTAGTCCATCTCTTTATAGGGGATTCTCAGGGATATATTTATTTTCAAAAGCTCTTAGTGAATGGCAGTTGCTCTGTCCAACTGCCAAAAAACTGTAGGGAGCAGGGAAGCTGGCCAGCATCATTGTTTAAATCCTTTTTCGGGAATATCTTTATAAAGAATAAAAGCCTTGCTGATAATCCCCTATGAAGAGATGGACTGGTCCAAAACCTGTCACTTCTGTCAAATTTGTACTGCCTACTGTAAGGGACAGCATTATAGGAGAAAAGTAATTTATGGCTCATTAAACTCTGGAAAAATGTACTTATTTGTATATGTCTGCACATATTTTAAATTTTACAGTTTTTCGCTGTAGTGCCCCTTTAATACTGAAGGTTAGAAAGACAAAACTTGTATGCTTCACTTAACCAGAGAAATCCAAAGTCGTGGCGAGATTTACAACTATTGCTGACTGTTGTAACGGGTCTCCTTGATGGCAGTGAAGCGTCATCAACTCCACCCCCACCCTGCAGAGGAGCAAAGTAGGGAGTATATGAGTTGCATATGAAAAAGGCTACAATTTAAGTCGCAGCACAAGCATGAATTATTAATGACAGAAGACTTGTGAAGTGGGTTATGCTGTGGTGTGTGGTTATTTTGATACCAATTAACAGAACGCTGCATCAGAGTTGTGAATGCTGATGGCACCTCACAGCCGCTAATGTGACAGCCTCATCTTGTGTGTGCATGGGGAGATACAAGCAATCAGGCTAACGCTTTGTTTATGCCAACATATTAGCATAATTACATGCTGGGGCGAGGTTGTTTTGCACCTGTGTTCACATCACTAAATGCTTGTGATTTTCCATTACAGAATTCTAGAAGATCTGCTGAAATGGTCAACCTGTGGCATATCCCTTTACATTCTGACCTGAAAGCACTGGGCAACAAGATCAAAGAGCTCTTTCTGAGGTCATGTGATAACTGCACAGCAAATTTTTCTACTTAAAGGGAAGCTTAACAGAGGGATATGGATAGTAGATGTACAGAGGCGCCTCTGTACATCTACTAGTCAAGATTTCCACCCTTGGTGGAAGGGTGTTAAACCCTCTTTTCCTTCTTCAGAGAGCGACATCTTAATCCTGAGTGGGGACAGGTCTAATCTCCTCACCTGCCTATACAGTGGTTACCCGAGCGGTAACCCATGTTTGTGAGTATAATACTTACTAATCATTATCCCCCTTTGATCCAATACATACTACACTAGATTGGGCTCTCGGTTTCTCTCTTTATAGAGGGATATGAATGTTTCCTTTTACACAATAGCAGTTGCCTGGTTGTCCTGCTTATCTCCTTGGCTGCAGTTGTGGCTGAATCACACACCTGAAACAAGCATGCAGCAAATCCAGTCTGACTTCAGTCAGAGCACCTGATCTGCATGCTTGTTCAGGGCTGTGGCTAAAAGTATTAGACACAGAATCAGCAGGAGACTCAGGCAACTGGTATTTTAAAAGGAAAAATTCCTATCTTTCTCAGTTTAGGTTCCCTTTAACTTCTAGATTCACAACATGATAAAAGGTACCTGATCGTTCCCAAAAAGACGTTGGGCTCGATTCACCAAACCGATAACTTATCACGGCCGTTTTGCATTTTGCGTGATCAAAAATTTGTGTTTGCGCGTGGAAAAGTGCAGTTGCGTGCACAATTGCACACAACAGCAAAAATGCGCGCGAAAACGGACATGATATGAGCGATCACCGTCTAGTAAATCAAGTCCCTCATCTAAAGTTTCTGGTGTATGATCAGTTAAAGGATACAGCCGAGAACAAAAAAAAAAAGATCTACTTACCTGGGGCTGCAACGGAGGGGATCGACAGACACCGGAGCTGCGGCGAGGGACAGATAGGTTGCCAGGGGCTGGAGGAAGCCCCAGGTAGGTAGAATTTTTTCCTTGGATGTATCCTTTATGGTGAGCGGTCTTTTCTGCAAGTGTTCGTTGCATCAGACCATTCATGTACCATGGACAGCAACTAGATTTCCTCTACTCCTTGGCAATACAAGTAGGTGCTACACAGCTTCCCTTAGAGGGTAGGAACACTAGGCAGAATCGCATATGCGGTTTCCATAGCACATAGTGGCAAATGCATATGCGAGTCTGCCTAGTGTTTCTACCCTAATGGTTATTACAGGTCCCCAAGTCTCACAGACCAACATTTAAATTGCTGTTTTATCTACAAATCTCATCTGAATACACTATAAGTGGTACTTAAAAACTGTTGGTGAGCAACCAGGAACAGACCCATCAACAGAGGCACTGGAGTGTTAATCTAGCTTGTCTACGTAGCTTTAAATGCAGTTGGAGGGGCCAATAAAGACCACCCGAGACAAACCTCTTACATACATGAGAAAGTCATCCCCAAGATGCTAACTTCATTTTTTAAAGTTCATGTCAATTTTGTTGCAGTTGATGCTCATTTAGACTGGTCTAATTCCATAACTACAACATTTTTATTTTTTTGCATCAACTCAGATTGTAAGCCTTTGGCAGGGCCCTCTCCCCTTGTTTATCATACTTGACTGTGTGCACTTTACCCAGAATTATGGGAACTTGTATTTTTACCACTACCATTCCAGTGTATGATCTGGCATTGTATTACTATCTGCATTGTGGTGTGTATCGATTGCTTATTACCTGTATTGTATCTATTGTCTATTACCTGTATTGTGCTGTCACCCGTAATTGTAATCCTATTGTACAGCGCTGCGTAATATGTTGGCACTATATAAATCCAATAAATAAAGTGTGAACATCTAATGATTAGAGGATCAATGAGAGGCCAATTTTCCCCAACACTTGATTTAGGCAAAGTTCCTAAGGAATCTGTTGCATTTGCATGTGGCACATCGCAACGCATTTCAAAGTTAGAGTCTACCTGTAAGAGGCTTGTTGCAACGCCAGCTTGTAATGCGGGCACAATGTCTACAGTATCTGGGAGCACACAACTTGGCTCGCACTGTTACGCCTGAATCTGACACTGCAGTGGCAATGCACACGTGAATTGTTCAATCATCGTAAAGTACATAAAGAAACCGCACTCTTATTCTGGCAAGGAGGTTGTCCACAAATTCTTATGTAACTTTTTAAACAAAGGATTGATCAAATGATTATAGCAGATTCCCACTTACCCTCTGCAGTAGAGTTAAGGGATTAATTAGGTCTTGCATGCAAACTGTATGATGTTTAAAACTGAGCCAAACAAAAGCAGGAAGAGGATTGATTGGCCCGATTAAAAGCTGAATTGGCAATAAATCTATAAGGTGGAATTATTAGCATCACTGACCATCTAATCAAATTCATCCCAGGGTGGGCACTCGCATGGGCTCACAAGAAAAATGTAAAGAGGATGTTGGTTTAATCCTGGCATTTACAGATGAGCTAAAGATATAGCGGTCTCTGAACAGAAATAATGTCACTGTGTAATTCTTCCAAACAAACCTAGAATTACTATTTTGTAGAAACTATTCTTTATTCATGTTTCATCAATGGAATATATAATTGTATACAATTAAAATGTAAAAATTGAACCTGATTTAATTAGTTGGAAGCAAAAAAAAAAACAAAAAAAAAAAAACAGCCATCAGTAAAAACAAGTTTTGAATCTGGATGACACCATTAATTGGCTAACTTAGGCCTTGTTCACATAAATCGATTTTCTTCTTGAAGACAATGAGGAAGTGAACTCTGACCTGGAACTGAATGCATCTAATATACATTGTGAGCAAAATCGCTCACAAAATTGCTTTTCAAAACACCTTTTAGAGCGCTTACCGATTTCCCTATACTTTGCATTGAATTGCAAACGCTCCGGAAATGGTGCAGGACCCGCGTTTTGCTCGTAATCAAAGCTCATCGCTCATGTAATAACACTCACAGAGCAATATTACACAATCTCTTTTAGAGCGATTTTAAAAATCGGCAGCGGTTAAAACAAACAATAATGCTTATAGCGTGAAGAAGCCCTTAGAAGAAAAATAGTAAGCTTTTGAGTTCTGTAACTCTGTAAGGCTGAGTAAGCAAAAGCTTACTCTTTTTAGCAAATGGTCTCATCCTGATTCAAGTAAATACAGTACCTCACTAAAGACTAAAAGCTAACAGCACCATCTTGTGGCGTTTCACAGTCACTGCACAAATGCAGGTGGAGAAAATGCCAGAGGCATTTGCAAGTCCTGTCAGACTTTACTAGCCTGATTTTGCTTTTTGGTACATGAAACTTTAACCCAGTTTAAAGCTAAATTTAAAGGAGGAGCGATGGCGCTGTTCATTTTAAATATGGGAATAAGGATGCTAAGAAGGAGTTTGCCGTTTAACTGTTGGCTGGCCTGATTTTACAATTTACCTCTTCATTAAACAGGCGTAGCCAAATTAATGTGTGCATGGTTAGTCATCAATCAGGGGGATATGGGAGCTGAATGCAGAACGTTTTATAGTCAGGGGACAACAATGGCTGGAAGTCACACAATCTTCCAAGGTCACCTGAGCTTGCAGGCTGCTCCTTGCTATTTTCTTTAAAGAGGCATTAAAGTGACATAGAAAGTAGTAATTTATTCAGGCTACCCATTTTTAGGTTAATTATCCTGGTTTCAACATCAGAAACCTCCTTTAACTATACATTTGTATGTAGTGTTGCCTTTGCCAGTAGTGTCAAAGACTAGGCTGTTTAGAAATGCAGAATTCTCCCAGTGCACCCTGGGAGACCAGGTATTTCTGCTGGGTTTGGAACACCGCACACAAACATTCCACAATCATGCACCTGCCAGCAGTAAAGATGTGGCCACTAGGGATGGCCCATTTTGGGAGAACTCATGGAGAAGCATGTGATCAGTTTGATCAGCTGATACATTTGTAAGGTCCTGATTTGCTGTGATGACTTCCTGGTTTAACACATGATCAAGACCAGCAAATCAGAACCTTACAAATCAGCTGATCACATGCTTCTCCATGAGTTCTAAGCAAGGCCATCCCGAGTGGCCACCTGTGATACATTTCACTTCAAGTTATACCCCTAGTCTTAGATTTTTGTATACATAACCCCCTAAATACAAGTGACAAGCCAGTGCTCACCAGTGATGGGCTCACAAGTTAAGAGTGTCTAAGCACTCGAATTCGTGATTTAAATGAGCCTCAATTACCTCAGGTGTGCGGCAGGGAAATAAGAGGTTATTTACCCATAAGTCCTTGGTATGTCATGCGCTCCAAATAGCTTGCATGCGTCCTATTGGACACGTTGCAATCCTCCCCACCATGCACTTCTTCCTTCCGGCTTGGAGGAAATTTGCCTAGTTAGGCTTGCAACGCGTCCAATAGGATGCGTGTAAGCTATATAGAGAGCACGACATACCAAGGACTTATGGGTAAATAACCCCTTATTCCCACCATCACGAGGTAATTAAGGCTCATTTAAATCATGAATTTGAGTGCTTAGACACTCGTAATTACTCGTGAGCATCACTACCGACCATGAAGAATTCTGTAGGCATAGATGTAAATAAAATGTATCTCGATTGAGCATAGTACCAAGCATGGTATGTGATATAGTGCCCAAGAGATGACAGCACCACAAATGAGATGCAGAGGAAACTGACAGATGTGTAGATGGAAGTGTACAGCAATGGCTGATAGACTGACACAGAACTCAGCCCTGGGGATAACTAGTGATGATACTTTTATATGCATTTAAGTATTAACATCTAATGACAGTAACATTTGACCTTGTGCTCACCCGATACCAGATTTGAGTAAGGTCATTGGATCATCTTACTTGTTTTAACTATTTGGAAGTACATTGCTGACAGAGGAGATTTGGCAGCATTTAACTGTTGTGGATAGAGCTGAATGTATAAGAATTTATCGGTGTATAAGAGTCTAGCTATACAGCCACCTTCCTTGCACAATCCAGGGTAGCACATGCATCTGTAGCAACGGCCCTTAGTCACAGCTCACAGGCTAATTTTACATTGGGACATTGCATACCCTGTGGAGGGAAAAAGTCAGGTCATGCATTAAACATGCGATGCATCCAGTGAGGAATACAGTACATGAAAAGTATGCTTCACTGCACCTGTAAATGCGCATGTTGTCCATTTGATTACGTCGCACCAGTATTAATATGCCAATGTGATCATAACATTACAATATAATTGGATCACATTTGCTATGAGAGTATACTGCCTGACTTCACACAACGCACCATAGGCAGTGCGAATATAGCCATAATGTATTCACTTTAGATGGGAAGGATATACTTACAGAGTCCAAGTCTTTGAATTTTGTTTGCAGAGCAAAGTATTCCAAGTAAGTGGCAAAGCCTTCATTAAGCCATAGATCATTCCACCACTCCATAGTTACCAAATTCCCAAACCACTGCAATATAAAAACGACAAACAGGAGGACAGCTAGAAACCGCAATACCTTGCTTTCTGGTACTTTTCAATCTGATCCATCCATGAACCTCTAAAATGTACCCTGCAGCCGTACATCACAACATATCCTTAGGACACAACCGGTGTCAAAATGCTGATCAATAATGTGTGACCCACATTGCAGTGTGCACTCTGTTCAGGAAATATTGGCCTCCCTTCACAATACCATGTGTGGTAAAGACATTTGTCAAAAAAATTGGTAGTTACTTTTTTTCCCCCACATTCACAAACATGTTTCTATGTGAAGTGGAAAATAGCGCCAGGTAGGAAAAAAATTATTTGACAAACTAATGGACAAAAAAAAAAAAAAACAATGCACAGTTTTCATTAAGAATTTCATTTTTGCGGAAGTCTAAAATAATTTTTTGCTGACAAATTACCACATTTAGCATTTTTCGGCAAACTAATTTCAGGCAGAAAACACTGAATGTGAACATGGTTATACTTCAGTTACTTTTAATACATTTGGTTACCCAATGCAGTAACTAATTGAGAATCAAGGCCAATGTAAGTTAAAAGAATTTAAAGAGACACTGAAGCGAAAAAAAATGATATATTGAGATGGTTGTGTAGTACGGATAGTTACTAGAACATTAGTAGCAAAGAAAATCTTCTCATTTTTATTTTCATTTTTTTTTATAACACTGCATCATTCTCTAATATTTGCAGTTTACACACTACTCAGCATTCAAAATGATTTTACAGAGCAGGCCAGTGAACTTTTGAACTGTGCTTTGCAGAAAACACAAACAATACAGTAACAGACACTTGAGATAATAAGCTTCAGAAGACAGAGATCTCTGTGACTTTGAAAGTCGAGCTCAATGGCTCTTTTGCATAGATAACTGGAGTTTCTTAACTTCCTGTACTGGAAACAATATTAGACTTCTGTCTCTGCTCCTAATGGTTTTATTTCTTAGCTGTACTACACATACCAATCTTTTTCGCTTCAGTCTCTAACAAACTGAGGCAACCTTAGGGAATCTAGCGCTTCACCATGGGGGGCGGGGGGGGTTAATTGTTTAGGACTCATAAGGCCAGGCTCTTACCAACTGCCCATTAGGGATGGTCAATGAAACCTAAATAGAGTTGATGCAAATGTTTATGCCAATTGATGCAGATTTATGCAGCTGGAAAAGAAGCCAGATTGTTTCAAGCTGCAAAATGTTGCATATTTGACTCTCCCACAGTCCATTTTACTGGCAGAGGCCCACTGTCCATCTCACCAGCCATGGCGATCAGTTAAAGCATTTACCTGGGTACTTCTGCGCAGTTTAGGTGACTAAGCAAAATAATGCATTCCTTTGTGAACTAAGACCCCAGCTTTTAATTTAGCTGTAGGGATAACAGTGGTGCCTGGATGAGTGAATCTGTGAATACATTTGTCTGAACATTTGCATGTGAGCGTGCAAAGGGTTACTGATTTTTGCAGTTAAAGCAGGTGACTTTCTAAATCCGCACTATAAAGCTACCTTAATTTCACTAAAGGCTATAGAGAGGTCAATGAGATGCCAAGTTAGAATTGATGCAATGCAAATTGTTAATTTTATGAAAAGCTATGGAACTTGAAACTTGATCAAATTTAGTAGCTGAGGAGCAGAGGTCAGAAGGCTCACTTAAATGTGTCCATGTTAATGTATACAAATTAGATGTATATAAAAATGTATTTGAAATCAGCTAAACAAGTTCTAAAGAATGAAAACGAAAAACCAACATCATTGCCTCTGCATGCCAAAACATAACTAGAGTGGGAAAAATGTGTTTTGAGTTGGTCGTTAAAGCAAACCTGTGAGATGACAGAGAAATGTAGATACTTGCCTTAGTAGAGGGAAGCCTCTGGATCTTTCCGAGGCTTTCTCCGTCCCCCTCACCAAAATTGTGGCCACACTCCTGTACAAGAATAAGTGCAGCCCCACTGCGCAGAAAGTCTAGCATCTGTGCAGTAGCATGGAGCTGCCACACTGGCTTGGTGGAAAAAGTAGTGCGACCAAGGTCTGTCAAGCCCTTGTAGACTGGCTTCAGATGGTCCTATCGCTGGAAATTGAGGTGGAGGGGGGGCGCCTCGATTATCCGAAGGCTTCTCTCTGCCTACACAAGTACCTATTTGGGGTACTTTTTTCATTACAAGTTTCCTTTAAGGACCAGGTATAGTCTACCACAAACATAGCAAAATGAGGCAGTTAACCTGATGGGCCAACTCATGAGCAAGGACTGCAGTAATCCTCTGTTTATCCATCAATGTGGAGGTCCCCTTGTACAATAGGGTGGTCTCTCGAAACGTGATAAGGCCCCAGTTTTCCATCCCGGCTGCTTGGATGTCAGGAATGGCGATAAGATCTATTACAAACAAAGTATTAATGAAGGCACAAAAGCCATATTCATGCAATACAGATTTAAAATTTAAGGTTTTAACACTTTCATTTCACCAAAAAGTTGCTATTATGTAAGGTACACCTGAAGCGAGAGGGATATGGAGGCTAACATTTTCATTTCTTTCTAAATAATGCACATTGCCTGGCTTTCCCGATGATCCTCTGCCCCTTATACTTTTAGTAATCAACCCTGAACAAGCATGCAAATCAGGTGCTCTGACTGAAGCCTGACTGGTTCAGCTGCATGCTTGTTTCAGGTGTGTGAGATTCAGACATCTGATGCCGAAAAGATGTGCAGAAGAAAAGTCCCCCACAGAAACCAGGCTCATCTTAAAGAGAACCTGTAACAAAAGTTCCACTGGGGGGTACTCACCTCAGGAGGGGGAAGCCTCAGGGTCCCAATGAGGCTTCCCCCACCCCTGTAGCTGCAGGCAGTCCAGCACTGGCTCCTTCGAAGTGTCCCGGAATCCTCCCTCGACAAGCGCCGATAAGCGCTGATTTACCTTCCCTGGCTCCAGCGGGGGCGCTGTTGCGGCTCTCCGCATGGAGATAGGCGAAAATAGCCAATCTCCATCGGGTTCACTCTACAGCGATAAGCTATTTCCGCCTATCTCCGAGGCAGAGAGCAGATACTGCGCCTGCGCTGGAAAGGTAAATATTTACATCCCCGCTGTTCGGGGAGCTTTATTGCCGCCACGGGCCCAAGAAGGACGGGGGAAGCCTCAATAGGATCCTAAGGCTTCCCCCACCCGAGGCAAGTACCCCCCAGGGGAGGTTTTCTTCATTACAGGGTTACGTAGGAATAGCAGCAGTTCCTGGATTGATTTGCATGACAGCATTTGCGTGTACAAAGGGGTCAACTGATTTTGTGGTTTTGTTGTCCACACCCTCTTGTAACCTATTTTCTCATGTCCTGGTGATGAGCCTGCATTATGTGGGACTTTTGTTCTTGTCACTTCTTGTGACCAGAATTTAATCCCAAGGTTCTCCCTCTTTCCCTGTCTAAGACCATTGTAAGCATGCACACTCCCTATGCTTCTGTGTATGATGCACATGTGTCCATTTTCTTAGCACCCTTATGGAAGTAGTTAGATGCACTATGCCCCAAGAGAGGACTTTAAGATGTGCCCTAATATTTAGATAGGTTGATGCACTAAATGCTTGTGCTATATATGTTATAGGGCAGAGTAAGGACACTTACGACTTATGGTGAGCCTCTACATCGCTTATGTGACTACACAAGAAAATGTTTTCTTTTGCAATGAAAACCCCGCTTTTAACTTAGCTGTGGGGATAGCAGTGGTTCCTGGATGATTGATTTGCATGAAGTTTGCATGAAGGCATTTTCTTGTGAGTGTGCAAAGAAAGATCAGCAGGATGCCAGGCAACTGCTATTGCTTTAAAGGAAATCAATATGGCAGCCTTTGTTACTTCAATTTCCCTTTAAGGACTTGTAAATGGGTGGGTCTTTAAATTTGGCATTGCTAGAGGTATGCTTTTTGGGGCTTGTGTGCATGGACTGAACACCACACACAAATAGTATGACCACCACATTTAATTACTTCAGGCCACAGGCCATTTTACCCTTACCAAGCAGGGCTGTGGAGTCGGAGTCGAGGAGTCGGGGCAATTTTGGGCACCTGGAGTCAGAGTCGTTGATTTCATAAACTGAGTCGGAAGTCGGATGATTTTTGTACAAAATCCACAGCCCTGTTAAGAATTAGGCTAACGAGTCGGAGTCGAGGAGTCTGAGCCATTTTGGGTACCCGGAGTCGTGGTTTCATAAACTGAGGAGTCAGAGTTGGATTCAGAAGATTTTTGTCCCGACTCCACAGCCCTGCCGCCAAGACCCATTTTCACCTGTCAGGGCTCCTCCCATTTATTGGGCCATAACTTTATAACTGCCTCACACCTGAATTATCTATAACTTGTTTTTATCGTGACAACTTAGGCTTTTTGTGGGCGATACTGGTTTTTAGTAATTATTTTCTTTTTTATAAATAAGCAATGCTACTATAAATACCCATCCATTTTATTTTCCAGTTTAAATTATGTTCCTACCACAATGTATGGCAACAACCCTGGTTTGGGTTTTTGTATTCAGGCAATAATTACAAGCCCTTAGTAAAACAGCTGTAACATACCCTCATGACATGCATATTAAAAAAAAAAAAAAAAAGTTGAGTTCCTAAGGCAACTATATTTAAAAAAAATGTTTTTACAAGTGTTTGGCGACCGGGGGGCTTTGGAAGGGATTTTATGAATGATTGAAAAATGTATTTAAAGTAAGTTTTCCACACTAGATGGCAATAGAAACACTGTCCTAGGTTACCAAGAAGTGTTCAGTTTTTTTTTCTTCTTATGAATGGACATGGCCTGTGAACAGGCACTGCAATTCATTACAGGCACTGCGATTGGCTCAGGGAATACTTAACTCCCCTTCACCAATTGGTGCCATGGAAACAAAACAAAAAAAAAAAAAAAAAGAAAAAAGGAAGAAGCAGCAGGCGCGCACACCCACCGCAGTAACACTGGAGGCGAATACACGTCCACTTAGAGTTTAACAGACTATAGTCCAGATAGAGTGAAGTGGTTCAAATTTTCCAATACTGGTGAAACATTCAAAGCAATTACTGCCAGGACTGTTCCTGATCTCTTTGGGTGACAGATCTCCCGCACAAACAGGGTTCTTCTACATTCTGCATCTGAGAGGTCACTGAAAAGCCATCATGAATCATTCACGAATATTAAAGGGGCACTACAGTGAAAAACTAAAATTTAAAATATGTACAAACATATACAAATAAGAAGTACATTTTTTCCAGAGTAAAATGAGCCATAAATTACTTTTCTCCTATGTTGCTGTCACTTACAGTAGGTAGTAGAAATCTGACAGAAGTGACAGGTTTTGGACTAGTCCATCTCTTCATAGGGGATTCTCAGTAAGGCTTTTATTCTTTATTAAGATATTCCCTAAAAAGGATTTAGACAATGATGCTGGCCAGCTTCCCTTCTCGCTACACAGTTTTTTGGCAGTTGGACAGCGCAACTACCATTCACTAAGTGCGTTTGAAAATATATCCCTGAGAATCCCCTATAGAGATGGACTAGTCCAAAACCTGTCACTTCTGTCAGATTTCTACTACCTACTGTAAGTGACAGAAACATAGGAGAAAAGTAATTTATGGCTCATTCTACTCTGGAAAAAAATGTACTTATTTGTATAGGTTTGCACATATTTTAAATGTTACAGTTTTTCGCTGTAGTGCCCCTTTAAAATGAAAATCTATGAACAATAGCAGGTGTGAATTAAGACCAAAAAAAAAAAAAAAAGAGAAACTCAAAACTTCCCCAATTAAACAAGATTCATGATCTACTTACATACCTAATTTTGACGTCATATAATCAATTCCAAAGTATTGCGAAAAAAAGGTCAGCAGTGTCTCCGCTGCTTCCAGGGCATACGTCGCCTGGGCCAACTTCTGTGGCATGGTATAGACAGACACCTGTTGATATACATAGGATAAGATGAATTTGCAGTAAGCATTTTTACTCTAAACACAATGACATGAAAACTTCTCACTTACAACTCCCAACCTGAGTTAAACTAAGTTTATGGACTCCCTTGTGACCAAAGTCCTATTACTCCATCACCATCTTCCATAACGGTAATTGTTTCAGCAAGTGATTGAATTTTAGCTACCATGACTAGTAGTAAGCCCCCTTAAACTCAGGAAAGAATATAAAAGCTAACCTGTGGGGACAAGCCACTATGTGTCCTTTTCCCTACTCTTCTCTGCCTCTATCCAGGTTCCTCCTGTCAAAGGCCCTTGTTTAAGAGTCTGAAGTGTCCTTTTCAACAATTATATAGATTATTACTCACCAAAGTTCCATTTACATTTACAGTCACATTTGTCATGTCCGACACGATGAAAGCAACCAGGTATGTGCTCATTTTTACACTGATGTCAAATTCATCCAGCAGCAATCCATCTGGAAGAGTAGTTGTGCTCATCTGAAAAGACATGACACCATAGTATAATTCAGGGGACTTTTTGGATAAGAAACAGTTACTCTAGGAAGGACAGTTTACATACTTCCATCTCTGCAATTCAGTGCACCTGATACCTCCCATCCTTGCTCTGTGCCTACTGCTATGATCCAGTGCACATCACCCCTTCCATCATCCCTTTGTGCCCACCTTTATAATCCAGAGCAATGATCCCTTCCATCCTCCCTCTGTGCCTACTGCCATAATCCAGTGCGCCCGACTCCTTCCATGCTCTGTGCCCACCTTTATGATCCAGTGCACCTGATACCTTCCATCCTTCCTCTGTGCCTACTGCTATGATCCAGTGCACCTGACTCCTTCCATCCTTCCTCTGAGCCCATAGTATCCAGTGCACCTGACGCCTTCCATCGTCCCTCTGTGCCCCTAGGATCCAGTGCATCAGGCACCCTCCATCCTCCTGTGCCTACACGCTATGATCCAGTGCACCTGACCCCTTCCATCCTTCCTCTGAACCCCTAGTATCCAGTGCACCCGACGCCTTCCATCGTCCCTCTGTGACCCTAGGATCCAGTGCATCAGGCACCCTCCATCCTCCTGTGCCTACTGCTATGATCAAGTGCACCTGACCCCTTCCATCCTTCCTCTGTGCCTATTGCTATAATCCAATGCACCTGATCCCTTCCATCCTCCGTGTCTACTGCAGTGATTTAGTGCACCTGGCCCCATTCCATCCTCACTTTTGTGCCCTCCATCCTCTTTGCCCACCTTTATAATTCAATTAGGCACCACCATCCTCCCCATGTGCCCACTTTAATCCAGAGCCATCTGACCGCCATCCTCTGCCCATACCCTGATGCACTGGATTATATAGAGGTGGGCACAGAGGGAGGATGGAAGGTTGCCTAATGCAGTAGATCATAGAGTGGGCACAGATAGATGGTGCCTGTGCCCACTCTATGCTCCAGTGCATCAGGCACAGTCATTATTGCAGAAGATTGTTTGATTACTGGCTCAGAACCATGTACCGAAGAAGCTGGTGAGCATGACAGGGGATGTTATGTGATTCAGAACAGAGACGTGTAAGCTGTATACATCTTAAAAAGAGAACCTGAACTGAAAATAAGTCAAAATAACCATACACCAGTCATACTTACCTCCTGTGTAGTCTACACCTAAAGCTCTTTCTCCTCTCCTGTCTCCATTGTGATCAATGGTATTCTCCGTCCTCCATTTTTAAAATGGCCATTACCCCATAACTTCCTGGTCAGCACACTGATAAACTGTAAGATCACCCACTTGAGCCATAGAGAAACATGGACATTACCTTGCACAGTTGTAACTGACAGCTGCTAATATATAACTGACAGCAACTGGTATATTTCAGTTCTGACAAAATATTGTCAGAACTGGAAGGGATCACTGTAAGATGAAAATGGTGAGCTTCTGAGAGGAACTGACAGTGAGGTTAGTATGCAATATTCATTTGCAGCTACTTCATGTGTTCATATTAAATAATTTTACTCGCTTCCGGTTCCCTTTAAATTATTCAGATTATGCGACAGCCAAGCGGTTTCCGCAGTTTGCTGCCACACCCTCCAGATATTGAACCACTACAGCAATTAGTACATTAAGAGACTAAAATTCACACTGCCAAGACCAGAGCAAAACAGGATTACCTTGGGCATATTTGAAAGAGCAATATGCTCTTCACTTCTTTTGATCTTCACGCGGAATCTGGATTTAAATGCCGGTTCATCAAAGCATGGAAAAGCTTTTCTTGCTGCAAGTGGCTCAAACTGTGTCGCTACGAGCCATTTACTGAAGCAAAACATGAAAGTAAACATTAGCATAATGTCATCCTATATCCAGGTTTAGCCTGTTAAAGATAACGCCACACAAGTCACTTTCCAACACAAAGCTTTATGGTGCCCATACATTACTCAGCAGCTGATCGACCATCCATTAGAGGTAACATGCGCCACGTGTTATACACCAGCAGCGTAAGGCGCAAATTGAGGAAGTGGAAAGTGTGTGTGTGTGCAAGTGTGTGTGGGGCGTGTGCAAGTGTGTGTGGGGCGTGTGCAAGTGTGTGTGGGGCGTGTGCAAGTGTGTGTGGGGCGTGTGCAAGTGTGTGTGGGGCGTGTGCAAGTGTGTGTGGGGCGTGTGCAAGTGTGTGTGGGGCGTGTGCAAGTGTGTGTGGGGCGTGTGCAAGTGTGTGTGGGGCGTGTGCAAGTGTGTGTGGGGGCGTGTGCAAGTGTGCGCGCGCACGCAAGTGTGTGTGTGTGTGTGGGTGTGCGCAAGTGTGTGGGGGGGCGTGTGCAAGTGTGTGCGCGCACGTGTGTGTAAGGGGGCGTGTGCAAGTGTGTGCACGCGTGTGGGGGCGCGCGCAAGTGTGTGTGGGGGCGTGTGCAAGTGTGTGTGGGGGGCGTGTGCAAGTGTGTGGGGGGCGTGTGCAAGTGTGTGGGGGGCGTGTGCAAGTGTGTGGGGGGCGTGTGCAAGTGTGCGCGCGCAAGTGTGTGTGGGGGCGTGTGGGGGCGTGTGCAAGTGTGTGCGCACGTGCGTGAGAGGGGCGCGTGCAAGCGTGTGTGTGGGGGGGCACGCGCAAGCGTGTGTGTGGGGGGCGTGCGCAAGTGTGTGTGGGGGGCGCACGAGTGTGTGTGAGGGGGCGCGCGCAAGTGTGTGTGAGGGGGCGCGCGCAAGTGTGTGTGAGGGGGCGCGCGCAAGTGTGTGTGAGGGGGCGCGCGCAAGTGTGTGTGAGGGGGCGCGCGCAAGTGTGTGGGGGGGCGCGCGCAAGTGTGTGTGGGGCACGCACAAGCGTGTGGGGGGGGGGCGCGCAAGTGCGCACGTGCGGGGCGTGTGCAAGTGCGCGCGGGGCGTGTGCAAGTGCGCGCGGGGCGTGTGCAAGTGCGCGCGTGCAAGTGCGGGGCGTGTGCAAGTGCGCGTGCGGGTGGCGTGTGCAAGTGCGTGTGCGGGTGGCGTGTGCAAGTGTGGTCTTACCAACAGGGCTGTACTGCAGGCTGCTAGCTGCCCAACAGCATTTCAGCTAGTAGTAAAACTATCTCCCGATTTTAGCCACTGTGCTATACTAAGAGAGGCATCAGCTGATAGTGATGGGCTCATGGGTAGAAAAGTATCTGAATCCTTGATTGTAATGTAGCTTAGTTGCCTCAGGTGTGTGTGGGGCATAGGGGACAGGGGGTTAATTAACTAGTTGTCCGGGCACTTCGATGCGAATCAAACGATCGCACGCGTCCAATGAGTTCCACGACTCAATACCGCGCGGTTCCTCCTTCCGGCCGAAGGAAGAAGTATGTGGTATTGAGTAGTGGAAAGTGTCCCATTAGATGCGTGCGAGCGTTTGATATGCATAGTGCCCGGACATCTGGGTAATTAAAGGAGCACTACAGCTAAAAACTGTAAAATTTAAAATGTGTAAACATATACAAATAAGTACATTTTTACAGAGTAAAATGAGCCATACATTATTTTTCTCCTATAATGCTGTCACTTACAGTAGGCAGTAGAAAGTGACAGGTGTTGGACTAGTTCATCTCTTCATAGGGGATTCTCAGCAAGGTTTTTATTCTTTATAAAGATATTCCCAAAAAAGGATTTAACCACTTCACCCCCCCAGTGCTAAATTTCTCCGTCCCTCTGCGCACCGCTTCACCCCCAGGGACGGAGAAAGGCGCACTTGTTTGGGAGTGGGCGGGGACCTCGCGCGCACACTCCAGCCAGCCAGCCAGCACAGCAGGTGACTAATTGGATGTTAGGAACAAGCGTTCCTAAATCCAATTAGATGCGCCGATTGCGGACACAATGGAGACTGCTTCAAACAGAAGCAGTCTCCATTGATAACAATGAAATGTAAACAAACGTGCAGCGCGCTATCGCGCGCCCCCGCGACCCGCGCGCGCACGCACACACACACACACACACACACACACACACACACACACACACACCCCCGCTCTGCAGTGCAATGATTGGTTATTGGGGACTGGGGTCCCCATAACCAATCATATCACTGAAAAAAATCAATAGAAGCAGCGCTGCAAAGTACAAATCGCGCTGGTGCTTCAGGGGTGAAACCCCTCCGTTGTGAAGTGGTTAAACAATTATGCTGGCCAGCTTCCCTGCTCCCTACACAGTTTTTTGGCAGTTGGACAGAGCAACTGACATTCACTAAGTGCTTTTGAAAATCTATCCCTGAGAATCCCCTATAAAGAGATGGACTAGTCCAAAACCTGTCGCTTCTGTCAGATTTCTACTACCTACTGTAAGTGACAGCAACATAGGAGAAAAGTAATTTATGGCTCATTTTACTCTGGAAAAAATGTACTTATTTGTATGTTTGCACATATTTTAAATTTTATAGTTTTTCGCTGTAGTGCCCCTTTAAAGGGGAACTGAAGAGAGCGGTACATGGAGGCTGCCATGTTATTTCCTTTTAAGCAATACCTGTTGCCTGGCAGCCCTGCTGATCCTCTGCCTCTAATACTATTAGCCGTAGCCCCTTAACAAGCATGCAGCAGATCAGGTGTTTCAGACCTTAAAGTCAGATCGGACAAGAGTAGCTGCATGCTTGTTTCTGGTTTTATTCAGATACTACTGCAGAGAAATAGACCTGCAGGGCTGCCAGGCAACTGGTATTGATTAACCTGCTGAGCGGTCTGGACGAGCTCAGCTCGTCCAACACCGCCAGAGGCTGCCGCTCAGGCCCTGCTGGGCCGATTTGCACGAAATAAAAAGCAGCACACGCAGCCGGCACTTTGCCAGCCGCGTGTGCTGCCTGAGCCGCTGAAGCGCGGCGATCCGCCGCGTGTAGCGGCGAAAGAGGGTCCCCCCAGCCGCCCGAGCCCAGCGTAGCCGGAACAAACAGTTCCGGCCAGCGCTAAGGGCTGGATCGGAGGCGGCTGACGTCAAGACGTCGGCTGACGTCCATGACGTCACTCCGCTCGTCGCCATGGCGACGAGGGAAGCGAAACACGGAGGGCCGCTCATTGCGGCCTTCCGTGTTATCTCTTGCCGCCGGAGGCGATCGGAAGATCGCCTCCGGAGCGCCCTCTAGTGGGCTTTCATGCAGCCAACTTTCAATTGGCTGCATGAAATAGTTTTTTTTTTATTTAAAAAAAACCCTCCCGCAGCCACCCTGGCGATTTAATCAGAACGCCAGGGTGGTTAAAAGGAAATAAATATGGCAGCCTCCGTATACCTCCTACTTCAGTTCCCCTTTAACCCAGTCCCCCATGCACAAACCTGAAAGCCTCATTACAATCACGGATTTGGATACATTTCTACCCATGAGCCCATCACTATCAGCTGTTCTGCTACGTGCAGTGACTGTCCTCTGTTGTGCCTGTGTAAACGGGGGAGGGGCCCTTGATCTACCAAAGTATCTGCCTGGCTAAAATCAGGAGAGACTGTTTTTACTACTAGCTGAAGTGCTGTTGGGCAGCTAGCAGCCCCCCCACACATACACAGAGGCTGTCATGAATGTGTAAACATCAGTGTGATTTTTTTTGTAACCAATTCTTAACACTTTATTATCCCTTTTACCAGCTTTCTCTTCAGTATAAATCATTTATAGTTTTAGTTTTTATAAGTTTCACAATAGTGGTCCTTTAAGATGACTAAACCACTCACGAACATGTTTACTGCACTACTATACAAAACAGAATAGAAGCATTTAATTTCTACAAGTTTATGTTTGTGTGCGTGTGCGAGTAGCTTAGTTTGTAACTGCAATTCACTTTTCTCCTTAGTTTTCGCCCAGGAGAGGTTTTCTTATTATATACACAATAACTTTCCAGCATTACATCTGAAAAGTTCTGGTACTAAAAAGTAAATTATTTTAAGTGCATTTCTTTTTACTTGTTGAGGCTTAGGATACCCAAGACGAAGTAATTCACACAAACTGAGGGAGAAGGCATATATTGGCAGCACTCATGCCAGCCGATTATTCCCTCCCCTTCCCTTCAAATGCCCCAAAGCGTCACACTACTGCGCAAGCGCTGGGTTGGCTGCACGGGTCCTTGATGCTCTATGCACACGCATGAGGTACTGCACATAGTGGTCCCAGCCACAGGAGCACAATCAAGGAAGTGCGAAGCGCACGGCAGCATTTACAAGAAAACTGAGGCAAATGGTAGAGATGTGGGCATGAGGACTGCTGCATACAAATTCAATAGAGGAAAGCTGGCGCATCCAAAGTAAATCTTTATTGATTCCATGTAAAAGCATATGGCCAACGATTGGTCCACGTAGGGCTACTTTATCAAGGCAATGCTTGCTTGGAGGCAAAAATCTGTCTGCCGCTGTGTAAAAATTCCTGTAGGGGGAAGTGGGAGTCAGGCTCCTCTAGACACTCTCACGCAGGGATGTGTACTTATCTGGGACCAGTGGCTCCAAAACGTTGGCCATATACTTTTATGCCTTTAGATGAAACCAATAAATATTTACTTTGGATTTGCCAGCTCTTGCTGAAATACTGCATAGAGGGCGTCATTCCTCTTTTCCAGCTGTTGCACTCCCCTCAAAAACAAAAGGGTTTGATCCTTTAGTGTCTGTGTGACACTACTACAAATGCCGTGCTGCACACACGCCTGCTCCCTCCGTTTGTAAAAATTACTTTGTCTTCGGTAACCTGCTGTGCAAGACATTCAAACACCTGACTAACAACTATTCTCACCCTTACAAAGCTGGTCTCTTTATTGCATCTCAGCACCACCTTGTGTTACTAGAGAAGAGGGTCTCCATAGAAGCAATAGTTTAAGCCAAGATCACACTATGCTCATTTTGTAACACCTGCGACAATGCATGATAACACTCCACACATTATAACGTGCATGTTTTTCATAGCTTATAGCATTGCTATGGTAATGTGCACATTATTATGCATTCTCCAGAAAGGCACGGTAGAAAATGCATTTTGATAACGGTCTATTACAATATAGGTATGTGGACATGGCAATACAAGGTGGGGGGGGGGCTCGTTTGCACCTTATTGCAATGCGAAGATCACACTGCAGCTGCAGTGCGACCACACAAGGGGCTTGATTCACAAAAGCGTGCAAAGTGTTAGCACGCCAGTGAAAAGCCACTTAGCACGTGCAAACTGGCTTGCAAAATCAGCCGATTCGCATGCTAAGTAGCGTGATGAGCATACTTTGCACGCAAAGTGGTGTGCGCAAAACTTTACAAGCACAAACTTTTACGCGCGCTTAAATGGCATGCGATCAGTAGGAGCTTTGCCGTGCAAACTAGCACCCTAGTTTGCACGTGCAAAGCTTTTAGGCGTGATAACTGTTAGCACCATTTAGTGAATCAAGCACAAAATACCGTATGCCTCACTTGGGTCAAGCACGCACTGCAGCTCTTGCGACGCCACAACTGGATCCGCCACATCACAATAGCCCCCATAAGGCTATCCGTACTTTTGCGCCAAGATGCAGCGATTTCTGTGAGGCGATCCAGTAAGTGTGAAAGTGCCCTAAGTGTCTCTACAAAGGGTTGAGCTGTATTCATCAGAAAGACCGTTCCATTATTTTAGCCAGGACCTTTGACTGAAACACTTCTAAATATGGAGTCACCTGAAAAGTTTGCCACTTCTCAGCAAACTCAGCCAGATGCCACTTTTCCTAACAGTACTTTAGTGCAAATTACCCAATTTAAAATTACCTGATCACCACACCTAAGAATTACACACTAGTGAATTGGAACATAAATGGAAACCTGGAAATCTTCAAACTCTCCTTAAAACACCTCCTCAGAAAAGCTTATAATTGGTTATAACTAGAATTGGATGCTCTCACGCCCCCATTTGCTTACAGAGATGATCAGTGAGGGACTCACTTTTGGAAAGCCCTGAGAGCTGTACCTGGACTAGATTCTTGTAGACTTTATGCGGCAAAACGTTTCAACCCATACCCGTGTCATACCACATCATAGTAAGAATTTTAAATTCACAAATACATTTGTTTGCAATGTACAAGCTCTATAGCAGTACTATTGTAATCTGCAATGATTTCTTGGAGTCAACATAACTGGTGAAAGCTGCAAACAGGTCCTCTAGTAATCTAGGTTTGCAAGTTTACCGAGGCTCACAAACTCTGTAAATCCAGGTACAATATTCTTAGAGAATTAATAATCTAGCAATATACACTTCCAGTAGGTATTGAGCAATGGCAATATATCACATTCAAAAACATTTCAAGATTACCAAGTGGAACAACTGTTTAAAGTTTCAGAAAATGGGTGAAGGGTTAAATGTGTTAGAGGAACATAAGGGAAATCTGAGAACAGGAAGTGAGAAATCTCCATGGTGACAGTAACCTCCAACAGTGCTAAAGTGCACGGTTACTGATGTATTCCAGTAGAACGAAACTTTCTCACTGGTGACGCCACAGAAAGGGAGGGATGTTTCTACAGTTCTCTCTGCAGAAGTCAATGAGACTTGGGGTGCATACACATCCAATTTTGAATGGCCAATCTTACCACTTACATGTAGTATGATGGCCAACAGATTTTGAATACTGAACAGATTGTGTAGGAATGCTCTCATGCTACATGGAAGTGGTAAAGTTCAGATACCTGCTATAGATCGACAAAACCAATTACCTGCTATTTCCATCTGCATAGGAAATCCTATAAAACCCATAATAAGAACTGGAAAAATTGGCACAATATGTGATTTTCAGCGTGCATTCAGATCCATTTGGCAGTTTTTCTGGTAAAGCCATGGCAATCATTTCAAAACCTGGATACTCCAAAATGTTAAGCTTGTGAACAGCTCCTCCGGATAAGGTGAGATTTGCCTCAATGTTCTGTAGACCCAAGCTGTGGAGTACTAAAAACTTGGTGTCCTTCAAAATTTTCAATTTAATCTGAGTAATGCCAGAAAATTCCTTGGTCGTCAGATTGGGATGCACAGTAATGTTATATTCCACTGGTATGACAAAGTCTGGAAGTCTGCTCCTTGCCCAAGGAAACAGTTCTCCATTAGTAGCTATTGGGTAGACAAGTTCCATTGGGTGGACTTTTGCATGACAGCCTTCTTTGGTAAATGTGCACTTTGGAAGCAAGTAAATCAAAGTTGATATTGAAACTAAAATGATAACCACAACAACGCCCGCAATCACTGTCCTTGCTGAAGGTGTTGGGCACACTCCCTCCTGAACTGGCCTGTAGTTCACAGGGTTACTCCGACCTGAGCTTCTGTTCATGAAGGACATGCCCAGCAATTTTGCCGAAGATTCACAATCTTCTTCCTCTTCGTCCAACTCATGCTCTCCCAAGCCACGGACCAATAATCGAGAGCTTCTTGGTTCATATTCTACATCATCTGAATCCAGTGGATTTAATCCAGGCTCTTTAGCTAGATCAACCACATCAGGCTCCTCTTCAAACATGCTGTTTTCTATCATGTTTCTGGGCAGCTGGGCCCGTTCTGAAACAAACAAAGAATGGTAATCATACAATGTGTTTAAGATACACAGCTGAAAAAGCACACATTAATATTAATGTTTTCTGATGATCATAATCCAATTATGTCCATTATCCCCCCAGTAAAAGAATACTTCTATTCTCTTCATGAACCCCACATATAAAACAAACAAATGAGAAAAGGCACAAATCAGAATGCTACAACTTGACAAAAACCCACAAAAGTCAATGAGTATTAGAACGATCCTCCCCAGGACGATGTGTGCCCCGGCAACAGCAACTCGAGTTTGAAGTTGTACTATCAGCACCACCTTTACAGGCTTATTCAATAAGACACCACATAGCAAAAAAGAAGTTGTAGGTTTTAACTCAAAATTAAATGAATAGAAAATTCGGAATATACACTACTCCAATAATACAACATTCAATATATATTCATTTTAGAACAAACAATCTCGTGACCATGTGCTAAAAAAGGATGAACTTGACAAATAATTCAGCTGTTTCATACAGCGTGAGTAAAACAAACAGGAGAGGATTGCAGCTATGGTCAAGAAGAACGATTCTTCCTTCAGTATAACAATTTGAACAGAGGCACCAAAAGGATAAGATCAATTATTTAAAAAAGTTAAAATATGCTTGGGAGGCAGCAGTGGACTTACCTCCTTTAAGCAGACACAACAAGCTGTGTATTTAAAAAAAAGGATATATTTATTGGTACACTCCAAGGGTTAATTCACAATGCGTTTCGCAGGCCTAAATCCGCTTTATCAGGCAGTAGGGGTCGGAGTACACAAAAGTCAGGGTCACCAGCAGGTAACCACTGTAAAGGCAGGTGGGGAGATTGTCCTGACCCCACTCAGGATTAAGAAGTCGCTCTCTGAGGCGCTTAACTTGAATCCTTATGGGCAGCACGGTGGCGTAGTGGTTAGCGCTCTCGCCTTGCAGCGCTGGGTCCCTGGTTCGAATCCCGGCCAGGGCACTATCTGCAAAGAGTTTGTATGTTTTCTCCGTGTCTGCGTGGGTTTCCTCCGGGCACTCCGGTTTCCTCCCACATTCCAAAAACATACAGATAAGTTAATTGGCTCCCCCTAAAATTGGCCCTAGACTACAGTACTTACACTACATAATATAGACATATGGCAATGGTAGGGATTAGATTGTGAGCTCCTTTGAGGGACAGTTAGTGACAAGATATATATATATACACTGTACAGCGCTGCGTAATATGTCGGCGCTATATAAATACTAAATAATAAATAATAATAATAATCCTTGTGCAGATCGCTTAATACTCCTCCCTGTATTACCTGATGAGGAAGGATTGAGCCTGCGAAACGCGTTGCAATTTTTTGGGAGTTTCTAATAAATGTGTTTGACTGTATCACAGTCGTCGTGTCTGCTTGAGGGAGGTAAGACCAGCACTTCCAGCTTTATATTTGCCAATTAAGTTGGTTTTTAAGCTTTTTTAATCTAAGTTTATACTTTTGGCGCCTCTGTTCATTATATACAATTTCGAGTCCACCCCTGGTGGAGGGTTGCTACCTTTTTTCCTGTCTACAGAGAGCGACTGTTCAAATTGTTCTGTTCAAATTGTTATACGTTATACATCCACCCTTGGTGGAGGGGGATACCCCTTTTCTTCACGTCTACAGAGAGCGACTTCTTAATCCTGAGTGAGGACAGGCTAATCTCCTCACCTGCCTACGCAGTGGTTGCCTGGAGGTAACCCTGGTTTGTGAGTATTCATTTTACTTCTTTCCATTATATCAATTGTTTTGACTTACTACACTATATTGGGCTCTCGTTCTCTTTTTATATATATTCTTCCTTCAGACCCTTTTATGTTTGGGAATCTGTTATGTTAAAAGAAAATAGTCTAGAAGTATCTTCTACTGCACATCTAAACTAGTTGAGATGCATCACTGCCAAGTCCATAAAAAAAAACCAACCTATTAACTGGTTTTGTCAAGTTGCCCACAGGCATAAAATGGAGTTCTGCCAGACAACTCACGCTAGACACACACTGGACAAGTGTTCAGTTTCTGCACATAGTAAACCGATGGCAACCTTAAAGGAAACCTGAAGTAAGAGGTATATGGAGGCTGCCATATTTATATCCTTTTAAAGGTGGCCATACATGGTACAATTTTTCAATTAGATAATTTAGTTAGATTATTCCATTAGATCGAATATAAAGATTTTTCCAGCATGTCCGATCATTTTTCCCGAAAAAACGGGATAATCATTCGAATTTCTTGATCGAAAAAAATAAATATTTTCAACTTTCATTCAATTCGATCATTTAGATCGAATAAACGGGAAAATTGAACGTTATTATTGTACCGTGTATGGCCACCATAAGCAATACCAGTTGCCTGGCTATCCTGCTGATCCTCTGCCTCTTACATGCAGCATATCAGGTGTTTGACTTTTTTCCAAATCTTAAGATTAGCTGAATGATTGTTTGATGCGATTCAGACATTACTGCAGCCAAATAGATAAGCAGGGCTGCCAGGCCACGGGTATTGTTTAAGGAAAGAAATCTAGAAGCCTCCATATCCCTCCCACTTCAAGTTTCGTTTAAGCTGGCTATACTCCTATTTTCCTGCTCAATTCCCAGCAGATTCGATCAATAATCCAATTCTGTAGTAACAAGAAATAAGTTTTAAATCAGGATACCATTTATTGGCCAACTAAAAAATTTATAAGAATAAGCAAGCTTTCGGCCTTGCAGCCTTAGTCAGGCTTGCATCCTGTTAGTTTGCAGGCTGGTGGTACAGACAGCTATATACATGTAACATCAAAAAAGTAAAACAGATTTTTTTTCAAGCATAAATACACGTCATTAAGATGCCTTAATTGAAACAGAACATAGAGCCACGATGCACACCAAAACCCGCTAGCAGATCCGCAAAATTCTAGCAGATTTTTAAACGCTTTTTTTTATTTTTATGAGGAGTTTTGCGGATTGCTGCTGCGGATTTCAGTGTAGCATATTTCATATATTGTTACAGTAAAGCTGTTACTGAACAGCTTCTGTAACAAAATTGCCTGGCAAACCGCTCTGATCTGCAGTTTTTCAGAGCGTTTGCGTTTTTCCTATACTTAACATTGAGGCAGAAACGCCTCCGCAATCGAAAAAATGCCTCACCGCGGGAGGATTAGTTTCTGCAAAAACGCCTCCTGCTGTGGTGTGCACACATACATTGAAATACATTACCATAGCGTATCCGCAGCCGCAAGCGGCTGCAAAAGCCGCTCGGTGTGCCCCAGCCCTTAAATGGGGTGAGAGGTTGTTAGCTGAGATAAGGATCCTTGTTTACACCACGCTCACAGACCTGGGAGTTGGACTGACACAGAGGTATCGTAAAGTCTGAGTTCACGAGTTCAGCTATATAGGCTGAGAGTTCAAATATCAGCCTCATACCAATATAAAAAGTTTTTGTCCTTATTCAAGCCCTTGTCCACAGCTTTAAACCAATTTATAAATTTTGTTTCTGCTATCAATCGATCATTTGCTGTTTTGAAGCCACCCATCAGGGCAGTGACACGAAGATCATACATGCGTGAATCAGTTACAAAGATGCAGATCTATTTTAGGCCAAATTTGGAAGTATAGTGCCGAGAGAAAATCTAGGTCTATCAGTGGTGGGGCAGGAATGGTGGTCGATAGTGTTGCACTACAACGAAAACAATTAAGTTCAATTGATTTGAGAAATTCCATGCTAGAATCTATTGAAAATCATTCCAGAATGTATGATAGGGATTGATTTCTATTGATTATAATCAAATTGAATGGTCGATCGGCCGTCAATTCGCTTCATGTATGGCCACCTTTTGTTGCTTAGTACCCAAATAAGAGGATCCATACAGTTTCAGGTGCCCTGTTGTATGTGCTGCACAATAACAGGATGAGCACTACAGACAGGCATACCTGGGTCTTGAAGGGGTAGCCAGGTGTTTACGTCTCTGGATTACTGGCTTACTTATCTGCAATGCATGTCCTATTAAAGGGAATCTGAAATGAAAATACACTTATGAGATAATTGTATGTGTAGTACAGCTAAGAAATAGAACATTAGTAGCAAATATATGAGTTTCATTGTTTCCAGTACAGGAAGTTAAAGTTTAGTTATCAATGCAAAAGAACATCACTGAGCTCTGACAAAGCCTGGTTGGCTACTGTGCTGTTTTCTGAAGCACTTATTTCAACCTGTGAAGTTTGTAAACTGCAATTAGAAAATTATGCAATGTTCTAAAAATAAAGCTGTATAATAAAAATGAGATTCTTTGCTACTAATGTTTATTAATAATCCAAACAACACATACAAGTCATAAGTTTTTTTTTTACTTCAGTGTCCCTTTAAGAATGCTAGTGGTAGCACTATGGGTAATGCAGGAGGTTTGAACAATCAATCATGGTTTAACCTAACTCTGCAATGGCATACAACTAATACCTGTGCTTTTAATGCCATGTGACTAATACCTGTGCTTTAATACATTCAAGAGTCCAGGAATGTTCCAGCCCCATTTCAGGCTGACCCAAAATGTTTATTCACGTGTTTTGACCTGTGGAGCTTGGAGGAGAGTTTTGCTGCACCTCCTGTGTGGGTAGAAGGAGTGGTGGATTCTAACAGAGACCAGACAGAATAAACAAACATTCTAACATCTAATGACATTACCCAAAACGCAATTTACCAGAAATTATGCTTTTAGCAGACTCTGGAATGGCTCCAACATGGCAGGTGTCAAACATCCAGAAAACCACTCAAAACCCCTACTTCCAAACCAATAGCATCCAGTACACAGTGGATAGAAAAACAAAGCCACTTCTCAGGAATACTTGCAGTAAGAAAGCCCACTCGACAGCCACGTAGGCCCAAAAAGCAGCAATCTATTAAATCACAGGATAACACAGAAAGTGCAGAGGGGTAGGTTTGTGGTCCTGTACTAGTTGCGTTATCCAGATATTTAATAAAGACTGTTCAACATCTGTGTTGTCCATACAAGCAGCGGACTTTACTGCAAATACATGACAGGGGTGCTTCTTGATACACAAAGTAGTCAACATAAGACAGGGCCGTTAACTAAAGAACAACATTTCTGCCGCTATGTTTTATGTTCTACTAGCACTGTATGTTGCAGGTGTGTGCTTGCATGTGGGCCCTTCCCAGTTCCTTTTGTACAATTTTAAACTATGATGATCGTCTCACCCCAAATATCAGCACTACAGCGTTACATGGCTTAATGTGTTGCAGTCTTCAGCTACTCTGCAATCCAGAATTTCTGTGAATGTATTTATAGAAAGTGACAGATACAAGCCAGAATTAAGCTCATGTCTATAAAGGGAGCAATCTGCAGTGTGTATCTGAGGAGGGAGAGGTTCAAAATTTGTAAGGGAAAAGTGGAAGGTGTAAATGCTATAAAAAAAAAAAAAAAGCTGACAACTTAGAGTTCAGGTGTTTAGACATTACGGTGATTGTTTAAAGGCTTGTATCCACTGGAAGATGGATGGGGAATCCTCAGACGTGACCAGACGGAACAAGCGTTCCCCGATCCATCTGTCTACCCATGGAAGAATGCAACGGCACACGACGGGTGTAAACAAGACTTCAAACAATCATGGCACTTTGCACGGGAGTCATCGGGGATCATAAAGATCCGATCAAATCATCATTTGCTTTATCATGCTCTTGTACCCACACTATGAAATCACAGAAACTATCACTCAGGCAAAAAAGAAAAATTTACAAAATAAAAAAAAATTAAAAAAAAACACGTGATTTTTTTTTTTTTAAGCAAATTTTTCTTTTTTTGCATAAGGCCTCGGTCACATCAGGGCAGTTTCTGTGCGCTTTTTACAGTGCACTGCCCTGTGCGTTCAGGTATCGATTTTCCCATGCAATTAAATGTAGCTGGTTCACATCTATGCGCTGCGCCGAACAGCATTACAAAAACGTAGGGTTGCATGCATTTCTGTGCGTTGAACTGTAAAGCGCACATCAATGCAAGTAAATGGATGCGCTTTTTAAGCGCATAAAAGCGCGTGCAAGCACATAGAAGCGCATGCGTTTTTACCTCTTCCAGGAGACAGAAGGATGCTCCAGTCCTACTCACAATTTCTATCTTTTTCTGTGATTGAGCGTCATCCTGATAACATTCCTCTGATTTAGTTCTTGCCTTAGCACAGGGGAACCCCTGTAGTCTAGAGCTCTCCTTCAGTCACACAGGAGGATCTGTCTGTTTACATGCAAGATTCCAAGCATTCTGGCCATGACAGGGAAAGTTGGCACACAGACTGCAATTTTCCACTACAAGTCTGAGGATGATTGCAACATCAGAAACTAAATCAGTCTGTGTGCGACCAGTTGTATAGTGCAAGAACATTAAATTGAAAACCTAATCCCTCAAAACAGGTGTTATTGATTTGCACGGCCTGTATAAAGAATGAGAGACTGAAGCCCAGAGTGTGACAACTTTGTTACATAGTGAGACAGAATGAGGTTCTGATCAGAACTGATTGTGCGTAAAACAGCATTACGTATTTCACTATTTAATTTTCTCATGTTTGTGGCTGTGCGTTAAGCATCCTACACACATGCAAAGAATGTCAACCAGTTAAGAACCATGATTTAATGCCTCAGGCAACACTGCAGGATGGCGGCTGTACAGACACTGTGGTGCGGGTGTTACATTGTGTGGCAGGCAGGGTGAGTGGCAAGCAGGGCTGTGGAGTTGGTACAAAAATCATCAGACTGACTCAGTTTATGAAACCACTGACTCCAGGTACCCAAAATGGCTCAGACTCCAGAGTCATAGTCCTCAACTCCGACTCCACAGCCCTGGTGGCAAGAATACACCTGTCCGCATTGATCTGCACGGCTGTGCATTGGCTAAAGCATCGGGGGCCGCAGGGGCAGTAAATGTCAGACGCCTTTGCAGAGTTTCATCTAGTGTTTGTACAAAGCTTTGAAGTGGGATTAAACTTCCTAATTTAAAAGTTAAGGGAACTACTTTTAGTTACATAATATTTAAAAGACCCCTGTGCAAACCTTTCCATGGACCCATTGCAGAGAACAAATTCAATGGAATTTTTGATGTGTGAATTAGTTTCTAGCGATTACACCACGATGCCCAGATCGATCGCACAGCCACTATAGTCACTGACGTGATTACTCACACATAGGGACGGTCAATGAGATGCAAATATTTTCGAATTCATGCAGATTTATGTACACTTTTATGCAAACACATGCGGCTTAGAAATAGCCCAATTTAAATCTGGGTGGGACTTGACTGGTTAATTTTTAAGCTGTGTATATTTGCATAAAATTTGCATAATCCTGGTGATCGGCAAGCGCTGAAAAAGCACTCCTAGTGGTCCCAGGCCTAAGGATGCATACACATCCATTTTGTTTGTCAAATCACTGACCAATTTTACCATCTCCCTATAGCATGAGGGCCAACACACATTGAATACCAAGAAGATTGGGTAGGTAAGCTCTCATATTGCATGGAAGTGGTAAAATTGGCCAATCAAAACTGGATGTCTGTATGCACTCTCAAGTTGGCCATTAACAATGCAATGCTCCAGACATTTGTAGGCCCTAATGATCATTTCCAACCCATGTTACTATCAAACCGGACAATCGATTGTCTGGTGAACTGTATTGTTAATGGCCACAATTAGGCTTGCCTTAAATACAGTAGGTTTCTTAATTAACATATAAAAAAAAAAAGTGTTAAAGGAACCAGAGAGGATGAACTATACATACCTGGGGCTTCCTCCAGCCCCATACGCACGGATCGCTCCCACACCGCCGTCCTCAGTTGCCTGGATCCGCCGCCACCGGGTCCCGTCATTGCCGCGAGTCGGCAAGTCGGCCGGCGGACGCGGTCAATTCTCCGCATCACAGGGTGCTCTCCCCATACAGATACGCATGTGGCTGCTTACTGCGCTGCCGCATGCGTACATGTATGGAGGGAGCCCCTGTGATGCGGACAATTGGTCGCGTCCGCCGGAAGTGACGGGCCCGGTACCGGCAGATCCAGGAAGCGGAGGACGGCGGCGTGGGAGCGATTCAGGCTTATGGGGCTGGAAGAAGCCCCAGGTATATATAAAATCTTTGCCTTTTTTCACCCCTCGTTCCTCTCTGGTATGTAAATTAGTTACCCTCAGATATTCTGTAGCCCCTCCCCCATAAGACAAGCCAATAACATTGTATTATTGTTAAAGGAACACTATCGATTAAAGCGGACTTGAACTCAGAATGTCCTCTCTGCTCTAAAAGATACACAACAGCACAACCTTTAAAGGGAACGTAAACTGAAAAGGATATGGATTTTCCCTTTTAAAATACCAGTTGCCTGACTCTCCTGCTGATCCTGTGTCTCTAATACTTTTAGCCACAGCCCCTGAACAAGCATGCAGATCAGGTGCTGACTGAAGTCAGACTGGAATAGCTGCATGCTTGTTTCAGGTCTGTGATTCAGACACTACTAGAGCCAAAGAGACAGCAGGACTGCCAGGCAACTTGTATTGTTTAAAAGGAAACATCCATATTACTCTCAGTTAAGTTTCCCTTTAAACAAAAACATCTTTCTTTGTTACAGCTGATACAAATCCTAAAATAAATCTGCACTGTTTCTACTTCCTGGTTCATGGAAGCAGACATTGTTAACCTCCTCTGCTTTCCAATCAGATATCTGCCTTATCTGCCATGGCAGTCATGTGACACGGGGGAGATCAAATTACAAACTGATTAGACACAAATGAGGGGAATTAGGACTGGCTAAACCCTCTAAATACATACAGGGTGCATTTCTGTTTCCCTTCTATCCTGTGCAAGAGTTCAGGTCCACTAACTTTTTAACCTGGGATTGAAAGTTTCAGAAGTGCTGGTAAATGATAATGCATACAATTCACTTATCTATTACAGTAGTATCAAATTCCTTTCACCAGAACTGAAAGCAGGCTGCTCTAATCTGACGGCAGAGTGAGCCATGAGAGGGGGAATTCCCTAACAAAAAACACTGATTGCCGCTAAAAGCCCACGCAAGCCCCCCGAACAAGACGCTGGAAGACATCCATCAGAACTGCCCCTTAACAGTGTATGTGAGGAAAATCACCGGCAGCTGCCTGTCTCTGACTGAACTGTCTGCAGATAGAAGAGGAAATGCAACCAGTTATAATCATTTGTAATGGACACCACAGCTTTTTATACTTTTTTCCTTTAAAGAAAAATACTCTAATCTGATATGCAAAAAAAAAACAAAAAAAAAACGAACAAACAAAAACCATGGCTGTGCATTGAAGAATACACCCCTTTTGAGAAGGATTTGTCCCAATAGAGCTAAATCCTACACTCAATGAATCAAAGCTTTTGCCTCTTATAATTCAGTTCAGGGGTCAAGCTCAGTACTGCTTAAAGTACACAGTCTGTACCCACTAAACACTTTTCGCGGATGATTTTGCACAACAAATGATGTTTCACGATATCGCAGAACATAGTTTAACAAAAATTCATGAAACTTAAACAATGCACGCCACCAACTGCAATAATTCGTTTTTGAACGACCGACATGTCCAATTAAGTCGCTGAGGATTGGAACTATCCTCAATTACTTGCACGGGTTTATCCATGATCATGTAAACAATCTCTTACATGATTGTTGGTTTCCAACACTGCAAACAATGCTTACCGATTTGCCCAGATGGATCGGGAAGGGTGGGGGGGGGGGGGGTTTGGGGAGGGGGCTAGGGAATAAAAAAAAAATAAAAAATCAATCAGCAGCAGGATATCCCTGATCCATCTGACCCAGATTTGCCAGGGGGTATTTACTTGCAAAAATTCTCCAGCTTACCTGCAAGTTCCAGCATGTAGTGGGAGGGGGGAATATGAAACAAAAATAAAACAAATCCTCCCAAAAACGTATAAGAGTAAATATTGTGGGGCAACTGGGTCATGCAGTTACAATTTCTGTATAGAAGGGGATTGCTGTACAGACATCCATTCCATCTTGTATGTTCCTAGGTGCTCACTGAACATTTGTTTGTACTGCAGTTTTCAGAGCAAATTATGTAAAGTCACAGTAAATTTGTACTACTTGTTTGAACTCCCCTACAAACCAGTGTGAACAGCCTCTAGGGCTCATCACTTACGCCTGCATTTGTCACTCAGGTGTGTAAATGGGATTCTACCTTATGGGTATAAGAAGCGTGCTAGACAGATTTTGCATATATGTGACTGTCCAAAACATGTTCAGTTTCCTGGTTCAGTGCACGCCGGCATCTGACTTGCTGCCGTGACAGCATTTCATTATGTCATTTTGAAGCAATGCCCAGAAAGGTCTATTTAACAGCACGTGACTCAAGGTGGTTTAAAACCACATGTACAAAGTACAGGCGTCTGCAGAAACAAATGCTTTTATATAGATTTTATAGTGCATCTCTATCTTAGGAGTAAAAAAAGAAAAAAAAATGGGAATGATAATCAGCAGAAAACCAAATAAAAATTTCTTAAAGGGTACCTGAGCCAAAATTGAAGTTCGGTGTTTCTACAAGATGTTTCAGGCACTGACTGTCAGTGGGCTCCTGCATGGTTTGATCTCAGAGGGCATGTAAACCTACAAATACAATTGGAAAGGGGGGGGGGGGGGGGGATTAGGGACCATAACAAGGACTGGTAAGGTGCTATGGCAGCCTTTTCAACCTTTTTACCAGAGGAACCCTGCAAATAATTTTTGGATCTTGAGGAGCCCCTGCACGTTTGTCTCCCTATCCCCATTACACTGTTCCTCATTAATATGTCTTATTCTAGTGCATTTATTTTCTGTGCTCTATTATACTTCTCTCCCCCCCCCCCCCATGAAAAGGGGGGGGGGATGCCAAGGAACCCCTGCAGAGTACTCCAGGAACCCTGGATGAAAGGGCCTGCTCTGTGGGATCCAAACCTCTACAAAAGTCACGTATCTACGCTAAGGAGTTTTTGCTTCAGGTTCACTTTAGAAGGCTAACAGGAAGGGGAGAGCCACTAAAGTTTTATAGGAAATTTGAGGAAAGATAGTCAGCCAGTAAAGGTTTTAAAGGCAGGCAACACACACTAGACGCAGCAATTGTTCAAACTGAGGCTCCCTGCACACTGCAAATCCGATTTGCGATTCAGATTTTCCCTGGATGCTATCAAAAGTAAAAAACAAAACAAAAAAAAAACCTGAAAAACCCAGCATGCAGTACAGATTAAAAATTGCAAATTGGAATCACATGTGAGAATCGATTAAAAACAAAGTCTGAATCGCATGTAGTGTGCAGGGAGCCTAATTGATATTTCCTGATGAAACCACTAGACATTGCAATGCTCTGTTACATACATACTGTAGATGCCTAGCACTTCTGGCATGCTCCACAGCGCTTGACAGAGCAAACAAGACACTGAGGCCCGGTTTCCACTAGAAGCATGTAAATTGCATGTGAATGTTCAGATGTTAAAACTGCATGCAAATTTGCATAACTGCGATTTTTACTTGGTTTTTCAAATGTTTTTTCATGGTGCAATTTTTTTTTTATTTTTTTACAAAGAGGAAGTGCCATTATTGATCACACCTACAAAACACATGGACTTTACAGCATGCAGTGTGAATATAGTAACTCTGCTGTGAGTTTTTTCTGGATGCCAATTTAACATTTAGTGAAAAATATGCACAAATTCGCACCTAGTGGAAACAGGCTCTAAGGGCACAATATTTAAGGGAAACAAATGTGTCAGCCTCCATATCCCTCTCACCTAGGGTTTCCTTTAAAAAACTACATTGGCTGATGGAGCTCATGTAACCTGCAATCCGGCAGTTCAGGTTTGTAGCAGGTTAAAAAATACCAACAGCCTGAGGAAGGGACAAGCTCACAAGATCAGGCATGCTTATCTTATTCCTAGGTACCGTGTTAGAATGCAGAATCATGGATCTACAAAAAGATACAATCATGTAACTCCACTTAATGATCATTCTCCATGTACTACCCATTCCATTCTGCATAGTTTGTGAGAACATTGCCCAGGGACAAACTTCAGAGTCACAGGTGGCAGTAAAGACCTGGACAGATCAGTCTCATACCATGCAGACAAGTGCTGTACTAACACTTCTGACTTCTAGGTATGTAGCAAGTTCTGTTCTAAGGAGGGAAGAGGGGATAAGGAGACTATCCTACTGTGGGAATCTGATATTCCTGTAGTAACAGCAGTGATCTGTCCCACTAGATTATGGATTGTCCTAATGTCACTATATGCCAAAGCAGGAATAAATGGTTTAGGGGAGCAAAATCTGAAGCACATATAGGCTACGTTCACACTGACACATTGCAGTGAGTCAGACAATATAGTCGCATTGGCAAACAGTGTAATTAAATTGTATTGGTTCGGTCACATCCATGTGTTAGAGGGGTGAGATGAAATAGCACAAGGCATGCTGGGTGTTACCAGATAACATGCGTTGCTGCAGTGAAGTAAACGTTTACATACTTTATGCTTCACTGTGAGCATTGCACAATGCCACCTTCCCCCTCCATTGCGACCCTATCCTGCTTTTCCAGGGATTGCACTTCCATGTAAAACAATTCTAACCTTAATCGGAGCACACACTCCCCTTCATGCACATGTGATGCGGAGGTGGTTTTCAGGCTGGCCTGCCAGTGGGATGCCAAGGCTCCACAACTCGCAAGGCAAAGCAACTGGTGGAGCAGAAAAACCTCACAGCTTTCAATGTACAATTTAAATCATGTATTATGTGCATATAAAATTGCAGCTGAACTGGGTCCAACTAGCACAATTTAATTCTCCAAAATAAATGCCATTGCTACCTGGAGCCTGCTGCCTGTACTATCTGGTTTCCTTAAAGTGGACCTGAACTCAGAACTTCCTCAGCTAAGATGAGCAACAGCATAATAACCTTTATAGAAAAACATTGTTACAGCCAGGGCTGTGGAGTTGGTCCAAAAATCCACCGACTCCGACTCCTCAGTTTAGGATTCCACCGACTCCCACTCCACGACTCCGACTCCTCTAATTTGCATATTACAATTTTGTTGATTAAAAGTATGTAACATGAAATTCGTCTCTTAACTGCCAACGCTTAGGAATATTACAAGACAACTGAAGTGAGAAGGATATGTAGACTACTATATTTATTCCCTTTAGACTAAAACTAGTCCTAGGTAAGAGTACTTGTAAAAGGTACAAACCGGAACAAAGAACATCTATCAGGCCCTAGGCAATGTAAGTGTGGGTACATGTAAGAATGATGTGCAGGTACTCTGCAGGGGAATGAGGAGATTGTAAACAGACAACACCTCTGTGTTCAATGTGCACAGCATTCTCAGTGGATTCCCTGCAGCTCTGTGGGGAGTGCATATGTAGAGTATAGTACTACTGTGTAACAAAGTAAACCTGAGACAGATGAAATTAAAGTTTTATACATACCTGGGGCTTCCTCCAGCCGCCTTCAGGATAATCAGTCCCTCGTTGTCCTCCTCCGCCACCTGGATCTTCTGCTATGAGACCAGGTACTTGAGCCAGTCAGGCGTAGTGCGCATGCACACACTCCGCCGCCAGGCGCATACTACACCTGTGCAGCACTATTGCGCAGGTGCAGAATGTTCCTGGCTGTGGCAGCGGCATGCGGCCGGACAGCGCTGACTGGCTGAATTACCAGGACTCATAGCAGAAGATCCGGGTGGTGGAGGACAGCGAGGGACTGATTAGCCTGAAGGGGGCTGGAGGAAGCCCCAGGTATGTATAAAACTTTACTTTTCATCCGTCTCAGTTACCCTTTAATTTGTAGTCACCAAACCAAATTTTAACAACATATCAAATTATTTGATTTCATCAGCAAAGGGAGTGCATACATTTGCATAAATCAGCATCAGTGCAGAATTATTTCCATCTCGTTGACCATCTTTATTAGTGACACAGCTACACATCAGGTTTTATTCTTACAGCATAGATGTTATTTAGTATATATAAGAGATTCCTGTGTACACATCATATATACAGTCACAATCAGATATGTATATCTGACCTTAAAAATACGGGGACTGCTTTATTGAAGCAGCACAACTAATTTTGATTGGTTTATTTCATTTTTGTGGACTAAGCACAGCTATTACTGTGTATATATACTGTATATATACATTATTTTTAATGACTATTATCTGAGAAATAGAACATTTTATCATATTTTCTATTTTAATTACAGTTACAAATTCATTAGGAGTCGGAGTCGGTGCATTTTTTCCCGACTCCAGGCACCCAAAATTGCCCGACTCCACGACTCCCACTCCACGACTCCGACTCCACAGCCCTGGTTACAGCCGATACAAATTCTGCAATAAAGCTGCAGTGTGTCTACTTCCTGCATTCATGGAAGCAGACATAGGGTTAACCACCTGTGTTTATAATTTAGCTGCTCTGCCATAGTAGCCAGCTGACGGATCAAATTATATTTTAGTCACAGATGAGGGGGAGACAGGCTAAACTCTCTAAATACACACAGGGTGCAGTGTTCTCCCCTGGCTAATTTTGGTGAGCACCCGGCGGTGCGCAGAGTTGCACAGACCCTGCATTTCCCTGTCGCTCCCCAACCGGCTACTTTTTCATGGCACCGGGCTGGAAATTTTTTGGAGGAGAACACTGGTGTGCAGGTCTCGGTTTTCCTTCAGTCCTGGGCAAGAGTTTGAGCCCACTTCCGCTTCACCATTGCTGAGAGAAAGCCAGCCTCCTCAGTGCTTAGATTGTGGCAAGCCTAATTTCAGCTTGCCAACATGAAATAAAAACTGTTATTTTCACTCAAGCTCCAGCAGAAAAAGCAGAGCCCAAACGGGTCCATACTACTGCGCAGGCAGCTAATGCCTGGAGATATGTAAGCTGGCCATACAAACTGAGGGCTAAAATCGATTGAAGGATAAATCTGCAGAGTTTTTTTTAGTCTCAAAATAATCATAAGGATTGTAAGTGATGAAATCGTGTATGGCCAGCTTTAGGGAATGGTGGCAGTATACAGGTTGCTTATACCACAGGACATTCCTTTTATGAGGTGCCAGCTTTGAGTTGTTGCTTCACTTCTATAATGAACATGCACATTTACCAGTAATATGCTGTATGCAGTGCATTAACAAACGGCAATCCGTTACACCACAGCAACCACACTATGAACGTCACATAGGTGGTGCATTGCAGTACGGCAACCCGCGTTACAAAGTGGCATTACAAAGTGTACTGAGAACCTGCCCGGAGGAAAACCTGATCTTGCCATTAAGTGCCCAGCCAATCGTACAACTGTTACACTTTGGTACATGCTTGCTTCACTATGTGGAGGAAACAAACTTCCACTGGTCCAGGTAGGTTCTGACAATACAGCATTTGCTCATTCAGGGCTGGTGCACACCGAGTGGGTTTTTTGGGGTTTTTACAGCCGCTTGCGGCTGTGGATACGCTTGGTTACTGTATTTCAATGGGGTGGTGCACACCAGAGCGGGCGGCGTTTTGCAGAAAGGCAAACGCCTGGGCTGAGGCATTTTTTGGATTGCAGAGGTGTTTCTGCCTCCAATGTTAAGTATAGGAAAAACGCAAACCGATCTGAAAAACGCCAGTTCAGATCGGTTTTGCAGGAGTTTTTGTTACAGAAGCTGTTCAGTAACAACTTTACTGTAACAATATGAAATCTACTACACAAAAAACGCTTCCCAAAACCGCAAAGCGCTAGCTAAAACGCTACATAAAAAAGAAAAAGCGTTTCAAAAACTGCTAGCATTTTGCGGATCTGCTAGCAGTTTTTTGTGTGCATCGGGCCTCACTGATAATGTTCCACTCTGCCAGATCCAGTCATCTCATTATGAGTCATAGCTGGCCTGGTGCCATGAGAAAAAACGCAAAGTGCCAACAAGCTTCCCAGCAACCAACCTGAAGGGAGCAGATTTGCTTTTATTCCATTCACTTAGAAAGATAAAACCATACAGTAGCCACTTCCTGCCTCAGTGGCAACAGAGAAAAGGTTAGTTGCAAACAAAACAAAAAAATGTCTGGCTTAAAGGGGCACTATGGCTAAAAAATTGTAAAATGTAAAATATGTGCAAACAGACAAAATAAGAAGTAGGTTTTCCAGAGTAAAATGAGCCATAAATTACTTCTATGTTGCTACCACTTACATTAGGTAGTAGAAATCTGACAGAAGTGACAGGTTTTGGAGTAGTCCATGTCTTCACAGGGGATTCTCAGCAAGGCTTTTATTATTTATAAAGTTATTCCCTAAAAAGGATTTAAAAAATGCTGGCAAGCTTCCCTGCTCGCTACTCAGTTTTCTGGCAATTGGACACAGAAACTGCCATTCACTAAGGCCTCGTTCACATACAGTGCAGTTGTGTGCGCTTTTCCATCAGCGCACACAACGTGCGTTGCGCATTGTAATGGATTTTCTATTGCCCTTGGGTCTAGTGTTCACAGTGGTGCGTTGCGCTACAGAGCGTTTTGAAAATCGGGTACTGTATGCATTTTGAAGCGTTGCGTTGCGCAACGCTTTGTAATGCAAGTCAATGGGTGCGCTTATTTGGCGCACAGAAACGCATATCAATGCGCTTCTGTGCGACGTATTGATGTGTTTTTTTTCCCTTTTCCCGCCTTTGCAGTGCATCACTTCCTGCGTGACGTCACTTCCACCCTCATGGAGGAGCGAGGTAGCAGAGGAGAAGGTGCTGGAGCCATGGCGCGGAATGAGATGGCACAGAGTGGGTTTTCCACAGAAGAACTAATCGTCAGGGTGCAGGAGCACCCTGAGTTGTATGACAAAGGCCATGCAATGTACAAGGACGCACACAGGACCCGGCTGGTGTGGATGCGCATTACAAAAGTCTTCTATGAGGATGAGTGGTCTTCCCTATCAGATGCTCAAAAGGACAGAAAGAGTGAGTAATGTCTTTTTTTTTTTGTTTGTTTTTATCGCACTTTGATGAATTTTGGATGTTTTGTACTGTGGAAATCTTGTAGCGTATTGCTTGCAGGCAGAAGGGTGTGGCACCATGAGTGTGCGTATACCAGTCATTTGTTGTTGGTTAGCATCAGGTCTGCGGATTTCTATTGTCCCTATTGTGCTTGTTTATTGGTAGTAACATAGTGAAATGTGCATTTTGGGTGTGGCGTTGAGGGGTATTGGGTGATTGTAATACAATTTGCTAGAAGGGTAAAGAACCTTGATGCATATAGGATATACATAGTCATAGTAATTTTTTGGGTCGTTAGCAGTTGTGTAGGTTTTTTTTTTTTTTTTTTCTTTGTTTTGTTTTTCATCCATGCTATGCAGTGTTGTGTGTGCATAGGCTGCAGATTTTCAGAGCAGAGTGTGAGCTAAGCACCCTGCATCTTCCCCCTCTCACCTTACTACAGTATAATCATATGCATCTTCCCCACATTTTCAACTTGGCAAAAAGTGCATATGCCTGTATTTTTTTGTCTGTACTGATTGCCATGTGGGGGATTGTTGTGAGGGAGTGAGGGATTTTGAAAAGTGTAGAATGCAGTGCTGCTCCATTGTAAACCCACCCCACCCCTTTTTTTTTTTTTTTTTTTTTTTTTATTTATTGAAAACTTTATGTATGTATTCATGTTTTGTTTATATACCTCTATAGCTTAACGCACACCATAAAGTCTTGGTTGCACAAATTTAACAAATCTATGTAGTATAATAAGGGCAAACAGATTAAACATTCCTGGAATGATTTATTAGATAAGCTGTTATACTACATGGAAGTTGTAAGATTGAACAACCAAGATTGTATGGTGTGAGTTGAGCCTTAAGCCCAATCTACACGATACGATTCTTTATGCAATTTGATTACTATTCTATTTACGATCCGATTAAATCCAACATGTCCGATCGGGATTCGATTTGACTCAATTCGATTTGCCATTGCAGAACATTGCCGATTCGAATCCCGATCGGACATGTTTGATTTAATCAAATCGTAAATAGAATCGTAATCGAATCGCATAAAGAATCGTATCGTGTAGATTGGGCTTTAAAGTCTGAGTACAATACAATGTTATTCCTCATAGACTTTGTGTGTATGTATGTATCTCATGCACCTAAAAAAATATAGTTTATTTCATAAGATGTAAATGAAGCAATCAACAAAATACCTGTAAAATCAAATAAAATTACACATATTGAATGCAAGCAGACACTGGTTAACTTTCTCAGTACTACCCCCTTGTATCAAAACAGTCTGGCGCACACCGAGACAGATGGCTATAGAAGGCTTGTTGAGTAAACTTCGTATTCCAGTATAAAATAGCACAGTTGAAGACGAAGTTTACTCAACAACCCTTTTATATATAAATTTTATTTGATTTTACAGGTATTTTGATGATAGCTTGATTTATATCTTAATGAATAAACAATATATTGTTTTAGGCGCATAAGTAATTTGTAGTTATATCTCTGTTACTACTTTGGTGGGGGTGTGAGTAACCTCATTATACTTATTGCATCCTATATAAATAGAGTTTGTGTAGAGTGGGTGCAAAACCACTGATATTAGTGCATGTGTGTGTGTGCATGTAGGTATGTATGTATGTATGCTTGTAGGTATGTATTACACTGTACAGATAAATCTATTTTAAATTGAAATTGCAATCACCAAGATCGCAATTTCGGAATCTTCAATGCAGCGAGTATTGCGATGACGTCATTTCAACATAGAGGTAGTTTAAAGAAGTTGTTTCATATTTTCCCCTAGTCCCGTGGAGTACGGCGCACAGCTTCTGCAGTGTTGGACATTCCTTCCGCACAAACATAACACTGTCTGGCCTCTATCGTTGTCTTCCTGGCTCAGTTGTACGACATACTTCCTGGTTCCTGTATGTCACAAGACATAAAGGCAGTATGCCATACATTAGATCCTGTAGGAGAAATTGATTGACGGGCATCTTTGGACTTGTGCTGGAAGCTATATCCAGCACTGTCGCAGCTTGGGGGCAGAGGGGCCACAGAGAGAGACCTAGAGCAGGTACACAAAAAAACTGAGGGGGACACAAAGGGGTCACCACAACACTCAGGGTGCACAGAGAGGCAGGGGACAGGGAGACACAGGGGGAACAAAGCGTGATTAGAAGAAAATCGTGAATTGAAATCGTGATTTCAGACAGAATTCGTTCAATTCCAATTTTTTTCCCGTAAAATCGTTCAGGCCTAGTATGTGTGCATGAATGTATGTGTGCATGTACGTATGTGTGTACATTTGTGTAATATATAGTTATATGTAAGTATATAATTGTTGGTTTGTATTTTTTTCCCCCCTCAGTGAAAGACATCAAGACTCGTTGGCGATCCATTAAAGATAATTTCCTTCGTGAGTTGAAGGCTGAAAAGAATGAAGCCAGAAGTGGAGCTGGTGCCTCAAGACGTACCCCATACCGTTTTAAGGACCACCTGAATTTCTTGAGACCAGTTCTGGAACCTCGTCTGTGAGTTATCAAATGATGTGAAATTTTGATTTTCTCTTTCCCCTGATGTATACTACACACCACACAAATTCCAGTTCATTAAGTAACATTTTTTGAAAAGGTGCGTAGAGACACTGTACTTTAGGGAACGACGGGTCCGTCAGACCCTCCCACTGGGCGTTCGTGCTCACAACAGTAGTACGTGTGTATAGTCTGTATGCAGACTAAGAAGGCAGTTTCAGAATTATCCACTGAGTGGATGGATCGGAAACAGCCTTATCAATCTGCAGACAGAATATACACACGGTGTACTGTCGGGATACTGACCGCCCAGTGGGCGGGTCTGACGGACCAGTCGTTCTCTTTATTAGTAGTGCTTGTGTGTACACTCCTTACATGGAGTTCCACTCACCATGAGATAACCACCAAATAATGTACTAGAAATATTGAGTAGTCTCTACCAGTACTGTAGTATAAAATTGAATGTTGTGTACTAGGCATAAGCTGGTTGTCAACGTCAAACATCTGGTCAGTGGTGAGCAATGCATTAAAGACACATGACAAGGCAAGAGAGTTACCACGACACCAATATATCTTTTTTTGTTTCATGTACAGATCAGAAGATAACATTGATATGGATGAAAATAGTGGTGCTATGGATATCAGTGAAGAAAATGAAGACAGCACACAGGCAACTGAGGTCTCGGATTGTACGATTGTATCTGAACTTTCTGAAGCTAATACACCTGTAGCAGGCTGTAGTACTTCTGCTGGTAATACTGCAAGTGTTAATACTGTTAGAAATGTGTCAAGTGCACCACCAGCTAAATCGGTTGGTAAGAAAAAGGAAAATGATGAGTTAGTAATGTCTTTACGCTCATGCATGCAATATATGGGTGATCAGGAGAAAATGAAAAATCCAGCGTACACGTTAGCTTTGAGTTTAGTACCCCTCATTGAAGAAGTTCCAAAACGAAACATGATAAGATTAAGGCATGCTCTATTGGATGCAATTAAAACTTGCATTCCTGATGCAAGTGATGAACAAACTAGTGTGGCTGTTGATACTTCTGCAGTCCAAAGTGGTACCATTGTCCATCAAAGCCAAAGAAATTTCCACAACCAACCAGGTCCCGCACATGTCAATTTTGCTTGTATGCCTTCAACAAGTGGTCAGATGTATTCTCATTCTTGCCCTCCACAAACACATGTGCAAAACGACCAGAGAAATGTGCACCACATGTTACCTAATTTACCATATATGCAAACTGAAGGAACATACGGCCAGCAAAGTGTAGCCAATCCTCAGTACAGCATTGGTACCAACCGTGATGTCCAAAACTACAGAGCAGGTAGTACACCACCAAACAACCGTATGCGCAATAGTACTTCCAGGGATGAATCGCTGCAGAATACTTCTGCAGCGTTGACCGACTCAATGTTCTTTGAGGATTTGTAATGTGAGAAGTGTTCCCCAAAAACTTGATAGATAACCGTTAATATTGTTCTGTTTGCAACGTTACTTGAAGAATCTCCATAACCACTTTTGAAAACATCAGTGCACGAAATGTAAACAGATTAAAATTGTGTAATTGAAGTTATTTTCAATTATAACATAC